>NC_063191.1:37524334-37537572 GCF_017589495.1 Alosa alosa | reverse complement strand
CCTCAGCTCTCTCTCTCCCTTTCTCTCCTCTCCTCCCTTTCTCTGTTCCTCCTCCTCAGCTCTCTCTCTCTCCTTTCTCTGTGTTCCTCCTCCTCAGCTCTCTCTCTCCCTTTCTCTGTTTCTCCTCCTCCTCAGCTCTCTCTCTCTCTCTTTCTCTGTGTCTCCTCCTCAGCTCTCTCTCTTTCTCTCTCTCCCTTTCTCTGTTTCTCCTCCTCAGCTCTCTCTCTCTCCTTTCTCTGTTTCTCCTCCTCAGCTCTCTCTCTCTTTCTCTCTCTCCCTTTCTCTGTTTCTCCTACTCAGCTCTCTCTCTCCCTTTCTCTGTTTCTCCTCCTCAGCTCTCTCTCTCTCTTTCTCTCTCCCTTTCTCTGTTTCTCCTCCTCAGCTCTCTCTCTCCCTTTCTCTGTTTCTCCTCCTCCTCATCTCTTTCTCTCCCTTTCTGTTTCTCCTCCTCAGCTCTCTCTCTCCCTTTCTCTGTTTCTCCTCCTCAGCTCTCTATCTCTCTTTCTCTCTGTTATCTCCTCCTCCTCAGCTCTCTCTCTCTCTTTCTCTCTGTTATCTCCTCCTCCTCAGCTCTCTCTCTCTCCCTTTCTCTCTCTCTCTCCCTTTCTCTCTCTCTGTAAACATTTCCATCTGTGAGGTCCTTCTGTATTATAATTCAGATTTCACAAGCTTGCCAGCCTTCTGCAGAAAGCAGAGGATAACTGTGTGCATGGTTGTGTGTTTATGTGCTTGTGCATGTCTGTGTTTGTATAATGTGTGTGTGTGTGTGTGTGTGTGTGTGTGTGTGTGAGAGAGAGAGAGAGAGAGAGAGAGAGAGAGAGGGAGCATGTTTGTGTGTGTGTACATGTTTGTGAGTGTGTACATGTTTGTGAGTGTGTGTGTACATGTTTGTGAGTGTGTGCATGTTTGTGAGTGTGTACATGTTTGTGAGTGTGTGTGCATGTTTGTGAGTTTGTGCATGTTTGTGAGTGTGTGTGCATGTTTGTGAGTGTGTGTGCATGTTTGTGAGTGTGTACATGTTTGAGTGTGTGTGTTTGTCTACAGGCCCACTTGTGGTCATGCGGTGGGGAGTCAGCAGGCAGATCGGCTCCAATTAACAGCTTAGGAGAGATGAGCAGGGAGGATGACACAGCCCACCCATGCCAAAACTCCAATCACACATCCTCCCTGCCTTTTTGAGCCAATTAGGGAACATATAGTCATTCATCCACCATTAACACATCCACTCATGTATACATCATTAAAACATCCAGTCATGTATACATTCATTAACACATTCATTCATTTCTCCACCAATAACACATTTATTCATGTATAACACTTCCATTTATTAATCAGTTACCTATTTTATTTTGGAGGATGGGAATGACTGAATTAATTACTTAATCACTATCACTGTGCTATCAATTAATTATTCACCAAATGCACAGGAGAATGTGAAATGAAAGTTATTTATCAATCAACCACCAAATCCAATCATACATTGAATAAAAACCAACTAATCAGTCAAATCAATCAATCAGTCAACTCATAAACCTGCAAAAACCAACGGACAATCATTCAATCAACCAAATAATCAACCCATCAGAGTAATTAAACAGCAGTGTGTGGAGGAATCGATGTGCCTGCTGTGTGTGTGTGCGCATCCATCGTGTGTGTGTGTGTGTGTGTGTGTGATTGTGTGTGCGCATCCATCATGGCGTCCATGCTGAGGTGGGAGTAGTGAGAGTTCCTCTAAACTACCCTAAATCCAGCCCGCACACCCACAGTGTGTGTATGTGATGTGTGTGTGCGTGCGTATGTATGTGTGGGTGTGTGCGTGTGTATGGAGGTGTGTATGTGAGGGGTGTGTGTGTATGTGAGATCCAGCCCGCACACCCGTTGTAATTGCCACCGTTAATGCAAACAGATGCATAATGCTTTGGAAAACGATCTTGACAATGTGTCTACTGTATGTGTGTGTGTGTGTGTGAGTGTGTGATACCATGAGATGTATGTGTGTTTGTGATGGCATGTGTGATATATCTGTGTGTGTGTGATACCACAAGATGTATGTATGTGTGTGTGTGTGTGATGGTGACAGAGGAGGAGAAGACGCAGGCCACCCGCATCCCATCAAGGCAGTAGTGACGGGGCAGGGCCGAGCGGGATCACCTCGGGTTGGGTCAGTTCAGATTGAGCTGCCACATCACAGCAGCGCAGCGCAGCGATCTTCATTGCCATTCCCCCGCGTCTCCTGCTCTCCCCCCCGCGTCTCCTGCTCCCCCTGCGTCTCCTGCTCTCCCCCCCGCGTCTCCTGCTCTCTCCGGTCTGCGGAGACTCATGCAGCAGTGGCGGCGGCAACGGGAGACTCAAAGAGTGCCGCCTCAGAATACCAATCGATGAGCCATTTTCTGCTGACAGCTTCACGTGCGTCGACTAAAACTCCTCATGAAGACGCTTCTGTATTTCTTTCTATTTCTCTTTATTCCATTTTTCTTTCTTGTCTTGATGTTTTGCCAGAGTGTTTAGTCTCCCAGTGTCTGTGAGCAGCAGTGTGCCTGCGTCTAGTTGGGCCAGCACTCTTTATGTGCGGCTATGGCCTTTGGGGATGCTGTTGAAAGTACTTGTCTGACAGAACCTTAACCAAGTCTTTGGTTGACAGGTGAGATATCTTCAGACATACACCCCCAACACACACACACACACACACAAAACACCCAAATACTAGCCTGGGGTTAGAATCATTAACCCTGTGTGTAATGTGCTAAAGAAGTGTTCTTGCTGTAGGGTAGGTGAGAGGAGTGGAGCGAAGGGGGGCTTCTGAAACACAAAGAAATCTCCTTCCTGTGTAATCAGCTGACGTGGCCACTTCCTGTGTAATCAGCTGACGTGGCCACTTCCTGTGTAATCAGCTGATGTGGCCGGCCACGACCCCTCCTGCTTCCCCTCTGCGCCGGGTCAGCGCGGAGATAAACCGCCCGCGTCTCAGTTGGTGACGGACGATTCGGGAGTGAGGGAGCATATTGAGGGAGCCGGGCATTGTGGGTGGAACGGGAGCGGGTGGGTGGTGGCGTGCGCCCGTACGTGCAACGTCAGGGTGTCAGAGTGAGTTATGATCTGGCCGGGGCGCTGGCAGTGGTGGTGGCGGCGGCAGCGGCCCTCGGTGTTAGCAGGGAGGACGGTCTGGCTGGACAGGCCCATTTATCTCCTCTGACAGCCAGTGGAGGCAAGTAGAGAGAGGAGAGAGGAGAGAGGAGAGGAGAGAGGAGGAGGGGGAGAGGAGGAGGAGGGAGGGAGGAGGAGGAGGAGGAGGAGAGGAGGAGGGGGAGGAGGAGGAGGGAGGGGGGGGGAGGAGGGGGGAGAGGAGGAGGAGAGGAGGAGGAGGAGGAGAGGGAGAGGGAGGAGGAGGGGAGAGGAGGAGGGAGGAGGAGGGAGGGGAGGGAGGGAGGAGGAGGAGGAGGAGAGGAGGGGGAGAGGAGGAGGAGGGGGGGAGGAGGAGGAGAGGAGGAGGAGGAGAGGAGAGGAGGAGTCTGCAAATCTCCCTCTCACTCGTTTCTTTTCTTTAATCATATTTTTCCTGCCTTACAGTATGCCAGAGAGAACAGTGAAGAGTGACAGGAAGCTAGAGGGGGAGAGAGATGGGTAGGGATCAGGAAATGACCATGCGTTGGATTCGATCCTGGGCCACTGTGGACACTTGGACCAGAGTGTAGTACGAACGCTGCATCCACTTGCATCGTAGGATGCACTTAAAATATGTGGGGGATGGAGAATCCTAATGAAACTGTTCTAATGCATGACTCAATTGGGCACTCAACCCCCTCAATGGTCAACTCAACATTTTGCCCAATAATCCTCCAGATTATTTCTCTTCTTTGTCTCTCTCTCCTCTACCTCTCTCACCCTCTCTCTGTCTCGCTTCTCTTTTGTCTGTCAGATGGCTGGCGAGGCTATAATTCATGGCTCATCATATCTAATCCCTGAGGTTGTGGTCACAAACGTTGATGCATAGGAGATCATTTGTTTTAACCTGGCTTCAGGTAACACTCAGTATTCTCCTCCCACAAATGACATAGAATTCTCATATGGTCTTGTCATGTGTTCTCATAGAATTCTCATATGGTCTTGTCATGACTGTAAGAGAGCTGCCAAACAAACACACACACACACACACACACACACACACACACACACACACACACACACACACAAAGTGATGGCATTTTGCTTGTCTCTGGACCTGATAAAAGCCATACGATATGTACGTAAAAGTGCACACTAGAGAAATGGCATCGCTAACGTCTTACAGGGTGAGACTGAACAACCTTACGAGACTAACGGACTTATTCATGGACAAATATACCTGAACAAACTATTAACAGTGACAGCATACGGAAGGTCTCTGAATCAGACAGAAGAGGAGAGCAGAATGCACTGAATGTTTTTATTGCAATAATCTGACAGAATAGCAAAGTGCCTTTTCATAGATTCAACGACTGCTACAACTCAATATATATATATATATACATATACTGTATATAAAAGCAAAAAAAGAAAACAAAAAACTAAACAAAAGTGGAAAAAGTAATACATCATATATAAGCATTTTAAAAAGCTATGGCCATTTTTTTTGTTCAGTGCACAATTTCTGTCAATTTTAAAAAAAATGAACAAAAATTAAAAAACATTAAAATACACCACTTGAAAAAAAGCAGCACTGGCTGAACACACATCACCACAATGATTTTTTTATCTTACATAGCACATAGCCATGAGCATGCAGTCCTCGTCATGTATGTACAACATTGTCAGAACATTATGAGTCTGCTGAGAGTATGTAGTACTACAAAAAAAAGAAGATAATAGGAACACAAACCAGAGTTCAGCGTTAAGTAGTGTATAGCTCAAGAACAGCGGCACCGTTGAGGACATCACAAACACAAGCCTAGCCTTCCATTTCCTGTGGGGGGAGAGTTTGGGGTCTCGTGCTCGATCCGGGGATCCATTTTGGAATGTAAATTTTTTTTTTAAAATACAGTTTGCAGTGCAATGCAACCGGGGGGTGGTGTTGGCACAAAATCTCTAAAATATGAGAGTTTTTTTTCTTCTATTTTTTTCTAGTCTGAGACTGCCCTATAAATCTTGTGAAATGACAAATCTGTGTAATTAAGAGAAATGGAAAAACAGAATCTGTGACCTCATCTAGCAGAACTGTCAGACCTTGCTGTGCTCTACTGTGCATAGATTGCATCCTCTGAAAATATCCCTTTTTCTGTTTCTAGTGAAATAAAACATTACACCATTTGTCATTCAACCACTGCTATCAAAGAATCAGGGAATGCAGCCCATATCCATGGCAACAGCATTCTATCACTACTCCATGGGGATAAAATCAGTGAAGTCGCTTACATTGTCACTGCTAAAAAGCGAATATGTTGGTGTTCTAGAGTGCCACGAGCATCAAGAACCCCCCCCCGCAAACGCAGGAGTGTGGAGCGGCTGGCACTGATTCGGTGTGATGTCAGAGACACACAAAATGCTCGACAGTTCAACAACATCACCACAATGCCTCCGCTCACATAATGCACTATACATCTGGACACTGAGAGGGAGAGTCGTGTGGAGGGCGCACCAATGACTTTCTCCGAACCGAAGCCAGTGCTGTTGCCATGACGATGTAGAGATACCGCCACAGCTTTGCCCAACCACATCCCTCCTCACCCAACACATCCCTCCTCACCCAACACATCCCTCGTTCATTGCTCAGGGCCCTTCTCCAGAAGGCAAGCAAATATGGTCTCACTTTCTAGCCACTGTAGTTCACAATGAAGTCTCCTCCATCTACGCACTGCTATGTTAAATTCACATACCCTAACTAAGCGTCACAGTACATCTCAATAAATAAAACAAGACAACAAACAAGCTTCAAGTGGACCCTCGGTTGTGTTAAGTTGGTTTCTTTTTTTTTGTTTGTTTTACTTGCTTTTTAAGTCCCCTGTACATATGGTTGAATCAGTAATGTCATCAATACTGTTTACACAGAACCAAGCCGCTTGGCTAGGGAGTTTGTAAAAAAGTCTCGTCTGATGCTGGCCCATGTTAATGACATCATCATGAGTGGACCTGACCTGTGATCATCTCTGTGGCTGTTTCCCAAAGTCAAGTATGCTTCCTTGCGAGTCGGGTTCTACGAAGATGAGGTTAGAGGCATCCCTAGCGTTCTCGGACTCTACTTTGGAACAGACTCACTAGTGTGGACGTGCACGTCACCACGGTTCTGCCCGAGCGCTTCTGTTCAGTAGGGGTGCCGCTCCGATGCATGTCAACGCAGAGGATTATGGGTATTCTTTTAACTGTTTCTGTTTCAGTAGGGGTGCCGCTCCGATGCATGTCAACGCAGAGGATTATGGGTATTCTTTTAACTGCTTCTGTTTCAGTAGGGGTGCTGCACCGATGCATGTCAACGCAGAGGATTATGGGTATTTTTGTTCACTTGAGGATCCACAGATGCATTCTTGAAAATTCTCAGAATTAATGACGCGAATTTCAGAGCATTCTTGACGTTGGAACAGTGCTCGGCGCAGTTCGGTGACGTTGTGGCCTTTGAGTAGGCTTTGCTTCCCTGACTTTGGGAAACAGCCTGTGTTTGTGGGAATGTCCATTTGAACTACAATGGGGGAAATGATCAGATTGGCTAGTAATCACCCCTCGCTAACCAATCAAAGCCTGCTTTGTAGTGTTCCCGTGGTCTGAAGCTTTCACTAACAAAATCTTTTAATCTAAATAGATGAAAGAAAACAAAAAAACAGTATCAAATAAATAAATACTAAACAAAAAAAAGCAAACAGCAAAAAAAGTATCTGTATTTTTCCCGCCCAGAGATTGACAATTTTGAAGGCGGAAAAAAAGACCCTATCGGAGCGTAGAATATAAAGTATTGAGGCATCCAATTCGTCTTCGTCATGAGTTGGCAGGGACTCAGACGTAGTAACTGAAACGAGAGTGTTTGAGGACCCAATTATCAAAACAAACACGTTGGAGATGAGACCACATTGTTGTCTCTCGTTTGCGTGTTTTCCCTCCTGTCATCTGAGGGGGGCATAATTGTTATTCCCATAGCAAGCACTCTTTGCTATTGATTTGAATTCTGGAGTGGCAATTTGGAGATTGGGCAATGAATCAATATTATTTATTTGTTTTAATTGTGAAATGTCACCCCTTTTAAGATTCCAGCGGGCACACCTGCTGTGTTGGTACGTGTGCGTTGTGTTAAATTGCAGCATGGGTCAATCCGTCAGCACTAAGACCTTGCCCTTTACGAGACTACAGCTCCCATAATCCCTTGATGGAAGATGAAAAGTCCTATTTACACCAAAGCGTTTGGCTGAAAGCCTTTAACTTCCCTCAAAGTTTTCTTAAACCTTTTGTTCAGTGGTGAGATCTACTACATCTAAGAAAAATAACAATAACAACAACAATAAAAAACAGGGTCTTGGCACCAAGACAAGTCCTCATGTCCTCAGCTCTTCTAGCCTTGCAGGCGCTCCAGGATGGAGAGAAATCAGTCTTTGGAGCTCAGTCAGGGAGGAGTGAGGCAGACCAAGCAAATAAATGTTCAGTCCTCTTCAGGCCTGAG
This sequence comes from Alosa alosa, assembly GCF_017589495.1. Taxonomy (NCBI): domain Eukaryota; kingdom Metazoa; phylum Chordata; class Actinopteri; order Clupeiformes; family Clupeidae; genus Alosa; species Alosa alosa. The sequence goes on along the minus strand of NC_063191.1, from coordinate 37,529,954 downwards.
GCCTGGCAAAGTCTCTGCTGTGGTCAAGCAGTTGGTCAGTCAGTCGGCATCATTCAATCTCCATCCACTAATCACTTCAGAAAAAAGACAGTCCATTCTCATGTAGTTGACAGTGGTACCATTATACAAAACCAGTGGCAAAATGAGGAGTGTACACACACACACACACACACACAGCAACGGCATTTATGACAACCCTCAACAACCTTCAAGAGCAATGTCCTTGCTGAGGAGTTGAGATTAAGGAAATAATTGGTGATGGCACCCATCCCTCTCCCTTTCATTTCAGGAGAGAGGGATTAATTCAACGAGGAAAGAAAGAAAGAAAGAAAGAATTAAGTAGATTAGGAGTATCATACACATATCAGCCTGAAAACTGGCAGGAGAAACACCTGGACACTAGCACTAAACTCGTGTTTGCACAAGCACAAGCACAAGCACACACACACACACACACACACACACCCACACACACACACACACACACACACACACACACACACACCCAATTCCAACTCTCAATGTCCGTTTCTTTTCTCCCCCCTAGTGGATTTAAGCTGCTCCATCTCATCCTCTCTCTGCCTTTAACCGAGTAGCGCACGTGATGGACCCACATCCAAACAGCAGGGATCCCCCTTACCCTCCCCATGTGGCCCTTCTCTCTTCCCCATGTGGCCCTTCTCTCTTCCCACCCTCCCCATGCGGGGATGGCCAAGGTGCTCCTGGCTGGAGGCGTCTGAACACCCAGATAAGAGTTTGGCCAAGTGTTTGAGGGTCTTTGGCAGTGCAGACGTGCCTGGTCCGAGTCCAGGAGACAAGAGTCAGCAGGAGTTGGTGTGTGTGTGTGTGTGTGTGTGTGTGTGTGTGTGTATCCTATCAGTCCAAACAAATACAGGTCTGGGAACAGCGGTGAAACGCATACCGTCAGTGTGGGAGACAAAAAGAGAGTGAGGGAGACAGAAATCACAGATCACTGTCAGTGTCTTTAATTCATAGTGTTTCTGCCTTCTAGAATAATCCTTCTTCAGACTGAGATAGTCCAGCAACTATATACGTCAGCTAGTGTTTTGAAACAAGTGCGACCAAAAATATCACAAAGCAAAAAAAAAATATGTCTACAAAAAAAAACATGAAAACAATTGTAAGTCAGAACTTGCAGTCAGACATGGTTAAAGAGGAAGAAAGTAAAAGTTAGAGCAAAGGGGAGGATGACGCCAGTACTGTTCGGTCCAAGAGAAATATCCTCCCATCTAAGCCACGCACGGGGCTGATTGTCCATCAAAATGTGTGAGATCGGCTGGCATTGAACAAGGGGGGTGGGGGGGGTCCTTGAACAAAAATATTAAAAAGAAAAAGGAAAAAGAAGATTATCAACTCAGCCACATCAGACAACCATATCTCCTCAGCAGTTGATGTAGCCATGGCGACGACCTGGAGAGCGGTGTTCATGTTTGTCTGTATGTTCGTGTTTTGGTGTGTGTTTAGACGTCTGTATGTTCGTGTTTTGGTGTGTGTTTAGACGTCTGTATGTTCGTGTTTTGGCGTGTGTTTAGAGGGATTGATCAACGGAGGGAGGGTGAGAGGCCGGGCCAGGAGCGGAGGCGAAATCCCAGACACAGAGAGACTCTGGGGAGGGGTGTCGTCATGGGGACAAGCCAAACGATAGAGAGCGCGAGAGAGAGAGAAAGACATGTAGAGAAGGCGTGAAGGTAAAGTCAGAGAGATAGAGACAAAATAGAGGGATAGAGAGACAGAGTGAGAGAGTGAGAGACAGCACCAGACGCCTGGGTCTGTGGGTTTGGGCTGGGGGATGCGAGGAGGCCTTACTCCACGGAGCCAGGGTGGAGACTGAGGGCCGGAGGGTCCAGGCAGGTAGGCGAGTAGCTGAGGTGCGGCTCCTTGATCCACAGCAAGGGGGCGCCGTTCTTGCCCTCCTGGCTCTTGCTGTGGCTGCGGCTCTTGTAGCGCACCAGCAGCACAGCGATGAGCAGCATGCCGAAGATGGGGAACGGGTAGAAGAACACAAAGTAGAAGAGTGAGTCGTTGGAGCACACCACCGTCTGCAGGCTGGAGGCTATGGAGAGAGGGAGATAGAGAGAGAGAGAGAGGGAGAGGGGGGGAGAGAGAGAGAGAGGGAGAGAGAATCACAGAGTGGATGTTATGTGTTCAGTCTTTCATCTCTGCTTTATAAACACAAATGCCTGTAATGTCAGAATACCAATACAGCTTATTTGAATTTGAGATGGAAAGAGAGAGGGAGGGGGAGGGGAAGAACGACAGAGGAAAGAAAGAAAAAAAAACTGCATGTGAGAGAGAGCGCGGGAGCAAGAGAGAATAAGAAGAAAAGGTGAAGAGAGTGTGAGTGGAGGATGAATGAAACTAGCTAAAGCCAAAGTGAGTGAGACACACACACACACAGGGTGAGCGAGAGAGCAAGCAAAAGAGTGGGAGGACATGCTCATGAATATTAATGTCACTCATTAATATTAATCGCTGAAAAGCACATGTCTTTCTGTGGGGTGCCTGCAGCTTAGTGAGAGGGCCTTTAGGACACAGGCCCTCTCCCATCTCATGCATATCAGATCCTCTCTATCAGGTCGCTCACCAGAGCCATATTGTCTTTCCAATGCAGACAAATTGCTTCAGATAACAGTTAACTGTGATTAGACCTACAGGAGTCTCACGTCCAGCCTACTAATGCCACTGGAGGAGGCTGTGTCTCTCCTAGAATCCCCAACATGTGGGAGCTGTTACCATTCTGGTAAATGTGCTTGCGTGTGTGTGTGTGAGAGAGAGAGAGAAAGGAGGGCGAGAGAGTGAGAGAGACTGATAAACATAAATGCAGACATATCATATCATATCATATCATATCACCTTGTTTGATGTTTCTCAGCCCCATACTAGCATTTGTATGCATTATTTGTCATGTATGTTATGTCTGTTGTATTGTTTTGGTAATACTGTTGTAGTCTTATCAATGTCAAATTCATAGACATACAGTAGGCATAGGCAGGTAAACACACTGCAAACACACAACTATATGCAGACAGACAGAGAGCCAGAGAGACATTCATATATTTAAAATATATATATAAAAAAAATGTATCTCTGAAGCCCGTACCTTTCTGGAGCACGTTGACGATGGTGATGCCCGAGTTGTTAGTGGTCAGCCTGTACCAGGCCCCTCGTGGGTTAAGCAGCCACTCCTCCACGTGGCAGTAGTACGAGCCGGCGTCGGCCGCCCGCGCCTTCTGGATGGTCAGAGTGTAGAGGTCGGAGGTTGTGCGCTCAAACTGCAGCCGCGACTCTGGGCCTGGCGGCTCTGTGGGGCTGCAGTTGCCGTTGCCGAAGACGGCGTCGTGGCCGATGGAGAAGACGCACTCGTGGTCGCCGCCAGCGCCGCTGTCGTCCGAGCTCGCCACGTACCAGGAGACGGAGAAGCGGGAGTCGCGCGTGGACTGCGTGGGGATGCTGCAGCCCAGCCGGATGGAGCCGGACTCTTCCACCGTCACGTTGGACTCCGCCTCCTCCACCTGCAGGCGAGCCTCTGTGTGGGGATTGGACAGAAGAGTTAGGACATTGGGTTAGAATGACTTAAACTACATGATGATCGAAGACTGTAACTAACTATAACTAAGTAGGGAAAGATGTTAACATGACTTTACACTACAGGATGGTAGAAAACTACCAATAAAATGTCAAAATATAAAAATATTTTTTTTTAAATAAAAAGTAAATTAGACTAAGAGTGGGTCACATGGGTGGGTTACACAGGAAAAGTGAAAAGCGCTGGAGGTCAGTACTGATGGCGCTGGAGGTCAGTAACTGGACCTTTGTTCAAGCCTGATTCCTGCTGACCCTGTCAAAGTGCCCTTGAGCAACACGGCTCCCTTGCATGGCAGCCTCCAGCATGCTCACAGGAGAAGTGCTATGTAAGTGCAGTCTATTTACCAAGTAAAATGGACAAACCTACATGGACAGCATCAGAAGTTCAAAGCTCTTTGAGATGTTGTTAATCCTGTGCCATCCTTTGATTCTTTTCACACTTTTTTCAAACTAAGATGAGTTATGCTGACCCCAAACTCACGGTGCTTTAGCTATGACTGGTACAAACTTGACTGGGAGCATTAAATGAGCGAACAGTAGCACCAGCTTGAGTTTTCCTGCTTCAGGTTAGTTCATTAAGCGCGAAGCCCAAAAAGTTCTCCTCTACAGACAGTTCAGGGAGTTCTTGACAGTTCCCTGACCCTTGTCCTGGGGGGCAGGGGGGATGTGATGAGTTTCCACCTGATTGCTGTTAGATCTGAAGATTTTGAAGATGCCCTTGATGAGTCAATTACATGAGCTCAGGTAATTAATCTGAGATGTCCCGCTTTGCCTGATTTAAAGGATTTAAAAGCTGTGATGAGACCCCAGACGTCTTGCAGAGAAAAAAAGAGTAGAAATGTGTGCTGGTGTCGTCCTTTAGCAGCTAAAGAAACATTGGTTTAGATTTCAGACTTTCCCCAGTGCTGTAAAGGCAGGAGGATGTGTGTAGGTGAGTGTGGGTGCGTGCACATAGTTTGTGTGTGTGTGTGTGTGTGTGTGTGTGTGTGTGTGTGTGTGTGTGTGTGTGTGTGTGTGTGTGTGTGTGTGTATGTATGTATGTATGTATGTGTGTGTGTGTGTGTGTATGTATGTATGTATGTATGTATGTATGTGTGTGTAAACATAGTTTTGTGTGTGTGTGTATGTATGTATGTATGTATGTATGTACTGTATGTGTGTGTGTGTGTGTGTGTGTGTGTGTGTGTGTGTGTGTGTGTGTGTGTGTGTACATAGTTTGTGTGTGTGCATGCGTGTGTGTGAGTGTGTTCAAGGGCATGGTTTGCAGGCATTTGCGAAGAGGCAATAAGAGAGACATGTTGACACATCTGTACTTGAAATTGTTTCAAACCAATTTAGTTTTAATGGGGAAATCATACAGTTAGGAAACTGTCAACAAACTTGCTCTCCTTAAAGCACAAATCAGCAACACTAAGTAAAAGTGGAAACAACACTAAATCTAAAAACAGTTTCACACACAGATTTGCATTCCTTAAACGCTCCCAGCACACAACTCTTGCCTTGTCACCACCGGCTAGACATTTTGCTTTTTTTATTTAAACAAGTTTAGTAAAATATGAAATGCTTAAAAAACATGACATAAACGCACCCAAACAGTGTCCTTAACCCCGTCACCTAACGGGCGCACCACCGCGGGAGTCTAATTTAAGAGGCGTGTGGGTGGAGGCCCAATGGATGTCAAGTCCCTCACACCTCGTCACGTCCTCACATCTTTGCTCCTGAGCTGCCGTGAGATCAGACTAAAAATATGTGTCGAGCGCACAGGGTGCCTCGCACTTCAACTCCTCGACTTGAACGACGAAAGCAGAGAAACTAAGAAAGAAAGCAATAACAACAAACAAACAAACAAACAAACAAACGTATGGCCTATGGAACAGATTAAAGGTGGCATACTTTTCCTTGTTTCTTTTTATTTTTAATGTTAGCTGCTATCTGCTTTTACTGACACATTTCTGGTTGATTCCCCTGGCTACCACTGCGCTGTATCCAGGTAATATAATATATAATGAGAGCA
>NC_063191.1:37519334-37521834 GCF_017589495.1 Alosa alosa | reverse complement strand
CTACTAGTGGCTGCTTGCTCACAATTTGTTTTGATGTGGCCTTATGTTAAACTTATTCAAATTCATCCCCCAGCCCTCACCAATCTACACTCAATTCAGCATATGGTCAAAGTGAAAACAGACTTTAGATGACTAAAAAGTGAAGCGATCTAAACATGCACTGTATAGAACTCAGTATAATGCACTGATTACGTCAGCTATAACCCAATATAACTCTGTATAACTCAAATTCACTCATACTCTAACTTGCTTTCACACACACACACACACACACACACAAACACACTCTCTCTCTCTCTCTCTCTCTCATGAGTGATGAGCCGAGGGCTGGCTCTGCCCTGCTGGGAGGCCTGAGGTGGTGAACAGTGCTGACTCGGCTGCCCGTCTCTATCTCTGTCCACTCCACTCCCCTCAACTCCAGCCCAGCCCCGCAGGCCCCCAAAACTGGACCAGGGCCAACACGCACGCACACACACACAGCCTGGGGGCACACCGCCATACTGTCAATTACACTACATTACCCTCTTGGAAATACCAAGGTGTGACACAGCCAACACAGGTTCACCCATCCAGATGCTGTGTGTGTGTGTGTGTGTGTGTGTGTGTGTGTTCACGTGTATAGGTTTGTGATGGTTGATGTTCTGACTACTCTCTACATGCACTGCACATATAATGTATAGCACTTCAGCATAATGCATAGCCCTATACATTATGGACATATCATAACAGTGTAGGTCCCTGTGCAGCCCTGCTATTATAATAATATCCATTTCCCATAGTGTCGCCAAACTAGCCTGGGGGGATTGGTCGCCCTGTACCTGGACGACGTCCAGAGGCCTCATGCTGAGGGGAGCACATAGGCAGGTTACTCTTCAATCCTCTCCTCTACATTGCTCTGGGTGATATTTGCACACACACATTATAATATGCTATATTTACTTAATGCTTTATTATGCTATATTTATTCTCTATGCTGTATTGTCTGTGCTAATACTTTTAATACTTGAGGCGAAAGAGCTAAACCAAGAATCAGCCTAATAGCTCATCATCACTTTATTACTAAGGCGCCACAGCCAATACAAATGATAACAAAACACTTCACTTCTCTTTCCTTTAGTGGTGAAGTAAAAAGCTGTTCTGATTTGGATGGAAGGGTATATGCTAGGGTATAAGGGTATACATCTTTCTGCTACAAGATGTCAGATGTTTTACTAGATAATAACGATTACACTGTTCTGTCTGCCCCCAGAGCCATAAATGTCCTCTGCACATGTGCATTCTTCCTTATTATGTTCATATTTTTGATGACAACATAAGATCTTATTTGTGTATATTTTATGTTAAATATTAGCGTTATGTCATATGCTTGTCATGTATTTTAGCTGTGTCCTGTGAACAGGGTTCTTGCAGGTTTCAGTAAGTCAAATTTAAGACCTTTTTAAGACATTTTAAGACAATAAAGATTGAAATTTAAGACCTACATGACGCATTACCAAAAAATATTCAAATCAAAGAAATTCTGAAAAAATCAACAGCAGACATCACTGTGATCTAGCCAGTGTTGCCACAGTTACCTTGGAAAAGTAATCTGATTACTCCTTTAAAAAGTAACTTAGTTACTTTTAAAATCAAGTAATCAGTAAAGTAACCGAGTTAGATTACAAGTTACTTTATTAGTTACTTTCAGCAGCTGCTGACAACACCCCCACCGCCTCAACATAAACATGACAACCGGTTTTGCCAACACTCACTTTATTGGAAATGCATTTTAACAGTAATGTCAACAATGTATAGCAGACATCCCAACCTGAAAAAATTTAATTTTAGGGAGGTAGCCCTTTAGCCTAATTAGATACTGAAATTCAGATGTTTGTGCAATAATGTTTAGTCAGTACACCAAATAAGAAAGGCCTATTGATAGAAATTGTGATAATAAAATATGTAGATTTTGGTAGTTTGGGCTTTTCATTTTCAAAAAGAGAACAAACGGGAGAGCGCGGTGTTTGCAAAGAAAAGGCTTTTCATGTAGCCTTGGCAACTAGCCATCTAGTATAGGCCTGAATAATAGCAAATTAAATGACACTTGTTAAACTCACTTCAACAAGTCTTTTGCAGCCATGGGCAATGCTACAAACAGTGCAGTGTGCAAGACTATCATTATGTTTTACTCTCACGAGACAAGGGTACACTTTCGTGTAGTCTGATGTGAAATGGGTCTTAAATGTTCCTTTTTGGGGGCCACTGACTCTGCTCTCCGTCTTGGATGCGCTTCAGGCACACACGCACCACCCCTTTCTCTCTCCCTCTCCGTCGTGTGCGCGCTAAACTCAGATGCACACGCGATTTGAATTCCCGGTCTGGCTTGCGCGCTATTGTTCGTTCTAGATTCCGGGAGATTTTATCTAATTTGCGGGCGTCAGGAAGCCGCTATCAGGAGACTCCCAGAACTTCGGGAGACTTAGGATGTCTAGCTAGACAGCACTTCGTCACCAGCACAGAG
>NC_063191.1:37496834-37511834 GCF_017589495.1 Alosa alosa | reverse complement strand
AAGCCATCACCCAGATGATGTAGGCTACCAATCACTGAAACGAGGGGAAAAAACTTCTTCCCCTGCGATTCAGCAGCCTTTGGATACATATACAAATAGGGCCAAAACCTATGGCTTAAATTAAATGATTTCGTAATGACAGAAAGCCATGTAAATCGCGTGGTAATTACCTTTATGTTGGGGTAACTTGTAACTTCTCACATGAGGAGCTGGTAGTGTTAAGTGCATAGACAGTAAAATAAAGTGACAACGCTAACCAGGCTAATAAACAAACCATGCTACGATGAGTTAACGGCAAAGGGCAAAGTCACGTGACTTCTAGTTGTAGTCTGTTTATGAAATGAAAGGAGCAATTTCGTTTTTTAAAAAAAGGCAAAATAGTGTGATATTTTCAGTTAGTAGGCTAGATTATTACTTTACACACAATAAAAAAAAATATTGAGGCAAATTGTAGACCCTTCCATATACAACTAAACACAGATGTTGAAGGTCTTGCTTAAGTGGATTTTTAAAAATAATTTTTCTATGTAATTTGCACTTTCAGAAATAAGAGATGCTGTCGGCCTATTTTCAGTTTATAGCTGATTGTCTTATTTTTGTTTACAAGTTACAGATGGAGTCTGGGTACTTATTGTACTGTTTAGCCTACATCTTACACACTTCAGGCTGTTGCAGATAGCTCAGGGAAGAGACTGTATTACACTAGGTGGTACAGCCTGAGACATGTACAAAAAAAAATGCATTTTTGTTTTGCTTTTCCCTCCATTGTACCGAACTCGTACCGAACCGTGATGTCCGAACCGAGGTATGAACCGAACCGTGACTTCTGTGTACCGTTACACCCCTAGTAAGGTCCATTCCTGCGTTACTCTTGATATCTCTAATATTGACTTATTGTTTCCATAGGCATGCAGTGCTTGCTTATTGAAAATATAGATTAGCCTAGACACATTATTTCATTGTAGAGATATGCACAGGACAGAGCACGCATTCTCTCCTTGCACCACTCTCCCTCAAACAGCACCTCCCCTACGCAAATCAAAACGTGTCTTGTGCAAGAACTGTTCATGCAGACTACAACTGGCATGGTGTAGCCTACACAACTTTGTTCAAAATTGATGCATTCAACTTTGCAAAGTTAGTGTTATACTAAGCCTACTTATCACAACGTTGTCAATCGCAAACGCTAATTTATTCTAACGTCTCTCTAAGAAACTACCAGCTCAATTTGCGGAGGACGAAGAGAAAGCACCTTTTTGATAATTGAGCCAGTAGAGAGATAACTGTTCAGAACTAATCTGTAGGCTTCTGGGGTAGGCTTCTGCAGAAAACAATGTTGTTGGCGATTTAATACTATCTAGCGACGTTTTTAACAGGCTACGCAATAGAAGCTTAGACAACTATGACCTATGTTTTGGTTTCGTAAATTAATTTGCCCTACTTCTTGACTGCAATGTAGTCATGCAATTGCTTGACAGGTTATTTTTATTTTTCTGTACAATAAACAAATCCGTGTGTCGGCCCTTTTGTCGTGTGAGTCTGGGATCATCTGTGTGTGTGTGTGTGTGTGTGTGTGTGTGTGTGTGTGTGTGTGTGTGTGTGTGTGTGTGTGTGTGTGTCTGTGCATGTGCGTGTTTTCCTGGATACACTGTGCTGAATAACATCATTCTTCCCTCTTGGACAATTTTCTGCTCAGGAAATCAGAGGTGCTATGAGTGCAATGGAAATAAGGTCTGGCTGCCTCATCCACATGCTCTTTTTGTCACTCCGGAGCACCCTTACTTCCCATTTGCCAAATTAGGCAGTGCTGAGCTATCGCTAAGGCAGACGAAGACATGAGTAGGAATAATTATAAGTTAACCTTGAACATAAATACTCTTGTCGTGGCTCCTACTGCTGCTGGGGCTGTATGGTTTCCACGGTGACGCCGTCTCCCCAGACGACCTGCGGAGTGGTGTGCATACCTGAGAGATGTCTCGCAGTCGGGGGGAAGGACCCAATTAAACGCTGACCGAATCCCACACCATTCTGCCAGGCACAACTAAACGATCAAATGAAACATCTAAACTCTCTGCACACGGCACACGCAACCACGCTGCATTGATTTGCATTTTCCATTCTGCTTACGAGCGAATGAGCAAAATCAATAAATATTTGAAAGAGACTTTGAGGGTGTGTGTGTCCCAAAAAGAGAGAGAGATAGGGAGAGAGCGAATGAGAGAGAGAGTGTGTGTGTAAGAGGAGAAAGCAAAAGAGCGAGGGAAAAAAGAGAGAGAGAGAGAGAGAGAAGAGAAGGCAGATATGAAACCAATCAAGCATGGCTTTCTGAGAAGCTCAAAGCTTCAAATGCATTTGCAGAGAGTGGCTATGAAGAATGTGAGAATGTGTGTGTGTGTGTGCATGTCTCTGTGTGCACATACAGTGTGGGTGTGGGTCTATGTGTGCCCATATATGTGCGAGTGTGACTGTGTGTATCTAATATGTGTGTGTGTGTGTCTATGGGCAGGTGGAGTTTAAAGCCAAATCCTGATTAGAGTTTTGTTTTTTCCGGCCGGCCTGTGCATTCTGGAGAGGCTGTGGTCTCCACCAGCCCTCTCCTCTCCTGTACACTCCTCTCCTCTCCTCCCCCCTCCTCTCTTCTCTAGTGTGTCCAATTCAACGGCCGGCCCTGTTAATTGTCCAACGTACTGCACGGCCAAGATAAAGCGTTCCTTTATTCCCTTTTATTTATTGGTGACGTACGGCACACAATACATGCGGATAATGCTGCTTCTTTTCTCCAGAATAAATGAAAGAGAGAGAGAGAGAGAGGGGGGAGAGAGGGGGAGGGGGAGGGGGAGGGGGAAAAATGGATTCATTTCAGTCTTTTTACTCCTTCTTGTAAGTACCTGATTGAAGGACATTTTCTTTCATTTCTTCAGCCAACCTGAGAACAAATAATCGCCTTTGTGAGATTTTGTTCTCCTTTTTTCAGTCCTCAGCCCACCAAGCAGTGGTTCGGATAGTGGCTTGATGTTTAGAAGGATTGCCGAGCGCTTTTCCCAAAACCCCAAATCCCCGACGGACAGAATTACCAGTTAATTTCTCTCCATCAAAAGGAAAAGAGGAAAAAGAACAGAAATGAGAGTAAGATGCATCACTCGTTTGTGCGTTTGCTCGTTCATGCGTGCCCACTCCCGTTAATAGCGCAGTCATCAATCACAGCGCTCACGTGGACCGAGCGCACTCAGGAATGCGCGTGTGCTCATTAAAAGCTGAACAAGTTAATCGGCTCGCCGCTAATTTCCAAACCCCCCCGCTGACATGATGAAGGAATCCTCACCGCTGCCAATCACTCAACGCCACGGTGCCCACAAGAGCCTCATGCATATTCACCAGACTGCGTGGCGGAGGAAGTGCCACTTGGCAGAGTTGGAGACCGGCACCTAGACATGACGCCAAAGACAGGTCACGGAGCAGGAGCAATAGTAATAGTGTGTGTGTGTGTGTGTGTGTGTGTGTGTTTGCATGAGTTTCTGTGTGTGAGCATGTGTGTGGGTGAGCATGTGAGTGTGTGAGTCTGAGTATGTGTGTGTGTAAGTGTATGTGTGTGTTAGTGTGTGTGTGTGTGTGTTGTGTTAAAGTGACTATTCCAGGGGTGTGAGAGGAGAGTGGCTCAGGTGGTTAAGAGTAGTGGTGGGCGGGGTCGGGGGGTCGGGGGCAAGACAGCAAAGACAGGAGGAAAAGATGATGTGAACAGTCAGAGCGCACACACACACACACACACACACACACAGTGACAAGACAAACAAAAAATAGGGTCAAAGGAGGAACATGGTAGAGCTTCACCAGGAGGGAAGACATTTAGGATGCAGGACAAGAAGAAGTGGTGAAGGAGAAGGAATTGGAAGAACTACCACCACCAGACATGGAGTTGATTTTTAGGACGGATGGAGTTTTATTTTATTTTATATGACTTATTTCCCCCTATTCCTGAGCCTTGACATGGCCCAGAGAGGCTTAGCTTAGCGCTGACAAACTCCAGTGCTCTTCCATTAGCGTTAGCAGCTGCTAATCCAAGCGGCAGAGCCTTGCTACATGTCACTGTCAGAGCCTCTGAAAGGCTCCTAATCCTGACCAAAAGCCAGCACTCCCCAAGCCAACTCTTCCCCATCTCACATCTTTCACCCTTAAATGTTCCCCAAGTACCTGTGAGGTTGTACAGGGGTTGTGTGTGTGTGTGTGTGTGTGTGTATTATGACAGGAATGGAAAAAGCCTAACAGTAAACGTAGGAATTCAAATGGAACGATTAAATGCTGTTCCGTCTTGCATGCATTTTCTGCCTTCCAGATTTTCCTGGATGCTTTTATCTATGCGTGTTTGTGTGTGTGTGTTTGTTTGTGTATGTAATGCTGTTTATCGGGGTGGTCTCTCACGGGAGCGCTTTGGGTCGATCCCAAGAGTGTCTCCTCTAATGGTGAGCATTTTTCACCTCGTCTAGGCCTCGAGTCTGTGTGCATTTGCTCAGGCAACCAGCGTGTGTGTGTGTGTGTGTGTCTGCCCTGGTGTAACAAGAGCCTAATATCTATGCTAATGGGAGTGATCCGTCTGCGATCTCTTTTGTGACAGTGGAAGATTTCCAGCCTGCTCCAACAATGTAATTAAGAAGAGGATAATTGTGTGGAACCGTACTCAGCCAGGAAGTCCATGAATGATCCCTCCTGTCATATCTGCCCTATCCCACACACACAACTCTCATCCACCCCCTCTCTCTCTCTCTTTCTCTCTCTCTCATTCTGTTCATAGCATTTCATCTTTCTCTTCTTCTCTCGCTCTCTCTCTGTATCTCTCATTTCGACCCCGCACCAACTCATCCTCCCCATGTCTCTCTGTGCTCCCCCTTTCTTTATCTCTCGTCTCTTCATTCGCATCCCTTGTTCCACCCCTCTCTCTTTTTCAGTTCTCTCTCTTTTTCAGTTCTCTCTCTTTTTCAGTTCTCTCTCTTTCCCCCCCCCCTTGCCATCTTGTGCACCCTCATGTTCTACAAACCCTACCCACAATGCCCTTCTCTGTGCAATTGGCTACACTAGTGCTCTCAGTGGGAACAGAGAAAGTCACCGGTAGTATGTTCATATGTCTGGGATGATTGTGTGTGTGTGTGTGTGTGTGTGTGTGTGAGAGAGACAGAGAGAGAGCATGCATTGTCTTTCTCTCTCTCTCTCGAGCAGGGAGTGATGGATGGAGGTGAAGAGGAGGAAATGGGAATAAAGGCTTGGAGGAGTAACACACAGCTTAGCAGGGCAAGGGGAGGAGAGGGAAAGAGAGGGAGAGAGAGAGAGAAAGAGAGAGAGAGAAAGAGAGAGAGAGGGAAAAAATCATCTTGCCGCAGACAGCCTTGATATCTTTAGCTAGACATGTTATTGCATGGTGGTATATCTTTAGCTAGACATGTTATTGCATGGTGGTCTATCTTTAGCTAGACATGTTATTGCATGGTGGTCTATCTTTAGCTAGACATGTTATTGCATGGTGGTCTATCTTTAGCTAGACATGTTATTGCATGGTGGTCTATCTTTAGCTAGACATGTTATTGCATGGTGGTATATCTTTAGCTAGACATGTTATTGCATGGTGGTATATCTTTAGCTAGACATGTTATTGCATGGTGGTATATCTTTAGCTAGACATGTTATTGCATGGTGGTATATCTTTAGCTAGACATGTTATTGCATGGTGGTCTATCTTTAGCTAGACATGTTATTGCATGGTGGTCTATCTTTAGCTAGACATGTTATTGCATGGTGGTATATCTTTAGCTAGACATGTTATTGCATGGTGGACATGTTATTGCATGGCATGGTGGTCTATCTTTAGCTAGACATATTTATTATATCTTTAGCTAGACATGTTATTGCATGGTGGTATATCTTTAGCTAGACATGTTATTGCATGGTGACATGTTATTGCATGGTGGTCTTCATCATCTCTCACCCTGACAACTCTTCCTCATCTCGCCCACTTTCTCCTCTTTTATCTGTGTGTGCCTGTGTATGTGTGTGTGTGTGTGTGTATGTGTCAGCGTGTGTGTGTGTGCGTGTGTGTGTATGCGTGTGTGTATGTGTCAGCGTGATATGTTTGTGTCTGCATCCCCACAAGCTTGCATATGCTTGATTCGTTTACTCTTACAGATTACTGGAAAATGTCAGCGCACCATGAGACTCTGTCCCCCTGTGTGTTTTAGTGCTAATTAAAATGTGTGTGTGTGTGTGAGTGTGTGTGTGTGTGTGTGTGTGTGTGTGTGTGTGTATGTGTGCGTGTGTGTGCGTGTGTGTGCGTGTGTTACTGTTTGTCTATACCCGTGCAGATGCATGCATGTATAGGTGGCAGCAGTGCTTCTCCACAGTGGCCAGAACACACACTGAACACACACACACACTGAACACACACTGAACACACACACACTGAACACACACACACACACTGAACACACACTGAACACAAGTCTGAATGTGTGTGTGTGTGTGTGTGTGGCATGCACGGGTCTCCTCCACGGCCAATTCAACCACTCTTACCGCCCTGTCTCCTCTGGGTCCACTGTGACCTTTAGATTAGCATCCAATTTCCATGTGAAGAAACACACACACACACACACACGCACACACGCACAAGCGTACACGCGCACACACACACACACACACACACACACACACATTTCCATGTGAAAAACCAAAGGGCATGTGGAGCAGGTGAGGGGGAACAACTGTCTCCATTACCCACAGCAATTAAAGCCAGAACAAAAACGTCCACACACACACACACACACACACACACACACACACACACACACGCAGGGGACCCGCTTTAGATGAGGGGAAGTGGAGCAGAGAGAATAAATGATGAAGAGAGTGAGAGAGAAAGAGAGAAAAAGGGAGAGAAAGATAGATAGATAGAGAGAAAGAGAGAGAGAAAGATAGATGGAGAGAAAGAGAGAGGAAGACAGATGGATAGAAAAGAGGGAGAGAAAAAAGATAGATATGGAGAGAAGCAAAGACAAAGCTAGATGGGAGAAGACTAAATGAGAGAGAGAGACAAAGAGCTACGGACAGCTGGACAGCGAGGGGGTAAAATGAGAGGCTGTTTGGTGGGCACCGTTCGAGGGGGTAAAATGAGAGGCTGTTTGGTGGGCACCGTTCGAGGGGGTAAAATGAGAGGCTGTTTGGTGGGTACCGTTTGAGGGCTCCCAGGTAGTGGCTCACTGAGAAATGAACGTTCTAAAGAATATCTGAGTTCATTGAATTCAACATAGAATTTTAGAACCTTCAATTGTTGCGGAACTTAGAATGTTCAAAAACCTACACCTTTAAGGGTTAATGCACACCAGCGTCAACATTTCCAGCTGGCAAACATTCATTAAACAATGGCAAACAGTGGCAAAAACACCTCGAAGGCCGTTATCACGCTTATCACCCGGTTGCCACTGTAAAGCAAAGGAAACACACAGTTTTGTTTAAAAAGAAGCAAGTTCAGCTTGTTGCACAACTTCCATTGGCCCTGTAGCAGCGATAGCATGGACAGCTTTAGCTACTTGGCAGCATGGACAGCTTTAGCTGCTTGGCAGCATGGACAGCTTTAGTTACTTGGCAGCATGGACAGCTTTAGCTACTTGGCAGCATGGACAGTTTCATGGACAGTTTTAGCTACTTGGCAGCATGGACAGCTTTAGCTACTTGGCAGCATGGACAGCTTTAGCTACTTGGCAGCATGGACAGTTTTAGCTACTTGGCAGCATGGACAGCTTTAGCTACTTGGCAGCATGGACAGCTTTAGCTACTTGTTTACAGTTGATTCCATTGTTGCGAAGCCTGCAACCGTAGTCCTACTATGGTTGTTCTAGTTACCATTCATAAGCATTGATATGGAACGGTGTCCTGTTATTTAGAATTAATAGCCACCCCACCAGCCAATCAGAAAAGAGTACTTCTCTCCGGGTGATAATGTCATTTAACATTATTGGTCAATCAGCAGAAACTCTCAGCCATGACAGTCTCCCTGTTCATTTACAATGAACTGAACTAACTATGGGACAGTCCCCCTGTTCATTTAAACTGAACTAACTATGGGGACAGTACCCCTGTTCATTTAAAACAAACTAATTATGGGGACAGTCCCCCTGGAACAACTCCTGGGCAGCGGGGTACAAACAGTAGCAGCCCCCGGATCTGAACTCCCAATCGTCCAGTGTTCCATTTGGAAGACCAGATCCTTAACCACCTCCACCTATCGGATGTGGGCCAGATCCTGGCCTGAGTTGGCTCAGATCTGGCAGTATGTATGGGACCAGTAGGACTGCTGGCTGTTGTCTTGTAGGTTTATTTCTGCGCAGGCTGTAAACTCAGCCCGTGTGCGATACTTCCGCTGGTCGTACCTGTGAAGATTTAAGAGCGGCGGCAGCAGCCGAGAAGGACAGAATTACTGCAGAGTGAATTTCCTCGGGGGTTGGCATTGAGCGGGAGACGCAGAGAGACTGTGGCACCGTGGGTATTTAATTACAGGTCCACCGGCGCAGGTACGAGCGGCAGCGGCGGAATAGAGAGAAATGGAGCGTGTCTCCGGAAACATCTCCGGAAAAAAAGGGAACAGGAAAAGGGGGAAAAAATCAAAGGCTTTCGAATGATTAACAGCTAGGGAAGGTGCGAACAGCATATCTATAAAAAAGCACAGAACTGGGAGACGAAACAGAGAGAGTGAGAGAGAGTTAGGGAGTGTCTCTAAATGTCTTGACCCCATCTGAGGAGGTAGTGGGTGTTGGTCAGCGACTGACCCACTGTGAGAGTTGATTAATCACAATGGTAGCTTTGGGGCGATATTAACAGCTAGGCAAGGTGTGGAAAGCGCATCAAGAAAGAGCGTTAGGGAGAGTCTCTAAATGACTAAGTCGGAGAGTTAGGGAGAGTCTCTAAATGACTAAGTCGGAGAGTTAGGGAGAGTCTCTAAATGACTAAGTCGGAGCGTTAGGGAGAGTCTCTAAATGACTAAGTCGGAGCGGGGGTCTCTAAAAGTCGGAGTGGGGGTGTTTGGTCACCCACTGACCTTGGGCACCCTGTGAGAGTCGATTAATCACCTGACCCCCGCCCCTCCTCCACTGCCCTCCTTGTGAAATGGCTGTCTGAAGACATGAGGGGAAATGGAATTCTGCACGTCTCATCCGTCTCTTCTATGAATGTCAAGAGAGCGGGGCCCCTTATGGTTCTGCTGCACTAGAAAATCAGCCAGCAGACAATAGAGGACTGATTATATTAGGCACATGAGCAGGAGGAAAGAGAGAGAGGGAGAGAGAGAGAGAGAGAAAGAGATTTGAAAAGTAAAAGTGAATGTGTGAGAGAGAGAGAGAGAGCAAAATCAAAATAAAAGTAAAGAAAGCGAGCATCTTAGAGGCTCATGATAAAATGCTCGTCAGAAACCAGCTTGTGGCTTTAAACAGCCTGCACCCGCCAAATGTAATCAAACATTTCCATGAACCCCTCCAGCCTCCTGGGGCTTCCCCATGCCTGTTAATCCACTTCATTGGAGGTGTTAAAGTACATTTATTAAGCACACTCCGGGAGGAGAGAGGCTGAAGGGTCATCAGGCCCACCAAAACTGGAACTAGTGAGGAGGAGGAGGAGGAGGAGGAGGAGGAGAGTGAAAGGAGAAGTGAGGAGGAGGAGAAGGATGAGAGGAGGAGGAGTGAGGAGGAGGAGAGTGAAGGAGGAGGAGGAAATCAAGAATAAAGGAAGGAAAGGAAAGGAAGGAAAATGAAAATAAATAAAGGAAAAGGAGGAGGAGAGGAGGAGGAGGAGGAGGAGGAGGAGGAGTGAGGAGGAGGAGGAGGAGACAGGAGGAGAGGGAACGAGAGGAGTGAGTGAGAGGAGGAGTGATGGTGGAGGAGGAGGAGGAGGAGGAGGAGAGGAGTGAGAGGAGGAGGAGGGGGAGTGAGAGGAGGAGTGGGAGAGGAGGAGGAGTGAGAGGAGGAGGAGGAGGAGGAGTGAGAGGAGGAGGAGGACGTGATAGAGTGTGTGTGTGTGTGTGTGTGTGTGTGTGTGTGTGTGTGTGTGTGGTGTGTGTGTGTGTGTGTGTGCAAGTGCCAAGTTCAATATTATTTGAATAAGAAATGCAAAATATATCATTACATGGGTAAAGGAAGCACATATTGGCTGAGGTATTCTTTATTGAATGCTTAGCTGGAATGATTTCCCCCATCATCCTATTCTGAAAGAAGGCACTGCACAGAGAGTGAGAGGGAGAGAGAGAAGAGAGAGAGAGATAGAGAGAGAGAGAGGGAGAGAGAGAAAGAGAGAGAGAGAGGGGGAGAGAGAGAGAGAGAAAGAGAAGAAAGAGAAGAAAGAGAAGAGAGAGAGAGAGAGAGAGAGAGACCCCAGCGGGATTCTAGAATATGCCACATGACTTTGTCACTAATGAGGAAGGACATCTGCGATCCATCCACCGGGTGGACAGTCAGACAGAAGGATAGAAGTTGCCATGGCGATCCATTTACATCATCCATTCAGTGGGATAGATAGATAGATAGATAGATAGATAGATCTCAGGAGCCTTGCTTATATCCCTGGAGTAAGCGATAGTGTGTGTGTGTTTATGGATATGGATATGGGATAAGTGTGGGCAAGTGTGTATGCTGGCCTAGGAGCCTGTGACGCAGCCAGGAACTATTTACCCTAAAGACACCTCACCACTACTGCCAAGGGCTCCTGGACAGCTGAGCATTAATGACAGAATAACTCAGCGCACAGGACATCAGCAGATGGCAACGAGAGAATGAGAGAGAGAGAGAGAGAGAGAGAGAGAGAGAGAGAGAGAGAGAGAGAGAGAGAGTGAGAGAGGAAGGAGGAGAGAAGCACTGACAGTCTGGGCCTGATACCAATATTGATTGTTTTTAATTATCTTTTAATTAGCATGTGGGCAGGGGCTCTTTGTTAGGGTTGTAATGGACTGCCTGCACTGTGCGCTAGCGGCCGGTGGGCTAATAAAACAGGCTAAGTGCTGCAGCAGACACAGGGGCTGTGTGGAGAACACAATGAGATGAGGGAGGGCAGGGTTGCATCACGCATGTGCACACACACACACACACACACACACACACAACGCTTGATATGATGCATAATCATGCACACATAGAAACACACACACACACACACAAACACACACACAGGCAGGAAAGCAAGCTTGCATGCACACAGGCAGACAGACAGACAGACAGACAGACAGACAGATACACACTGACACACACTTCCATCACCAACATGCCAACACCTGCCGCAAGAGCATCCCACAAGGTATGCCACACACACACACTGACGGCAGCTTTGGAAGTTGTCCCTCTCAGATGTGGTGACACACATGTGTAGCTGATGAATAAGGCAGAGGAGACATGTGGCTCTGGGGGGAAACCCTGAGTAAGCCCCCGCTGCTCAGCTGAGATGGAGCACAGCAGGTATGACAGCCAGCTGACAGAGGAGGGGAGAGAGGGAGAGAGAGAGAGAGAGAGAATGAGAGAGAGAGAGAGAGGAGAGAGAGGGAGAGAGAATGAGAGAGAGAGAGAGAATAAGAGAGAGAGAGCTTTGTGTGTGTGTGTGTGTGTGTAGTGGTTGGGGGGAGGAGAGGAGAGGAAAGGAGGGATCCAATGGATACAGCAACAACCACAGAGACAGAGATGGATGAGGAGGAGAGAGAGAGAATGAGAGAGAGAGATGGATGAGGAGGAGAGAGAGAGAATGAGAGAGAGAGATGGATGAGGAGGAGAGAGAGAGAATGAGAGACAGAGATGGATGAGGAGGAGAGAGAGAGAATGAGAGAGAGAGAGAGAGGAGAGACAGAGATGGATGAGGAGGAGAGAGAGAGAATGAGAGAGAGAGCGTGCGTGTGTGTGTATGTGTGTATGGGGGGGGGGATGACCAGATGGGACTGTTTCCATCTAGACACGCTAGAGACGGCGAGCCTGCTGTGTTGCCCCCCCTTCTCATCCCTAACCCCACACTACATCCACTGTTTACATCTGCTCGTTTGTTTGCTTGCTTGCTTGTTCCCCTGTTTACTCGTTCACTCTGTAGGTCTTTTGTGTTCTGAGGAAGGCCATTCTCCAGAACATAATGCTACTAGCACTACAATACCACTCGAGAAGTCGTTTAATACAAGAAAATACAAAAATATTGTTTACAATAACATTGAATCCCTTGCAAACTTGAACAATAGCAGAGAAAACAAGATCAGTTTGGAGGTAAATTCTCCTGGAGTGAGCTGAAGAGTGAGCTCTTGCAGATGCTTATTTGTAATTTGGTGTGTTGAGTTGGCTGCCAACGGAGCGCAAACATTCACTGGCAGTGCCTTGCCTTGATTGTTCCCCCCCCCCCACACTTCCAGCCTCCATCTATGGCTGTGTGGGATGGCTTTATGTGGATTGGATACAGACTGCAAGTAGGCCATTCTAATTCCATTTACTCTGCTACACCCCCCCCCCCCCACCCCCCACCACCACCACCACCACCACCACAGCCCACCCACATCCTTCACCACTCCATCTCCTCCATCTCTATCCATAGATATCTCTTTCTCTTTCTATCCATCCCTCTCTCTCTCTCTTTTGCTCTCTCTCCTGCCGACTGCCGGCTGTACCACAACACGCTAATGAGAAAAAGGTAAAGGAACACGCCACCCAATGGGATCTACAATTAGGTGTTAATTAATATTACTACGCTAGGTCGAAGTACTCCCAAGTGCTATTGTGCCAAACATTGTAGTTCTCCTGTTTAGTCGCTTGGAAAATCGCCACATTGCATGTTGTTTGACCGTAGACATTTTAATCAACTACTCGTGTAACTGTATTTAAGTCGGGAAAACGTGGATGTTTTTGATTACTTCTATGTCTGGCTACGTCTGAGCCCGCTAGCATAGCAACATGCTAACACATGCGCGCCGTGCACCAGAGCGGTTGAGTGCACGTACCGACACGGGAGAGGTATGACTCAACTCGTGAAAGTTAAGGTAAGAACATATATTACTACTGACATTGGGTGGCGTGTTCCTTTAATATCTCATTCCGAAGCACTGGTTAAATGCTGGCTGCTGCGGCCGGGTCTATTAGGCGAAAGATTTGTCTTTATTATCACCGATATGAGGTTGTGTCTTACCGCTGAGATGGAGTGCACTGATTGAGGAGAAAGAGGAAAGGAGGAGGAGAGAAAGGGGGGGAGAGGAGAGGAGAGGGGGGAGAGGAGAGGGGGGGGGAGAGGAGAGGAAAGAGGGGGAGGAGAGGAGAGGGGGGGAGGAGAGGAGAGGAGAGGAGAGGGGGAGAGGAGGAGAGGAGAGAAGAGGGGGGAGGAGAGGAGAGGGGGGAGAAGAGGAGGGGGAGAGGAGAGGGGGTCTCTTATGACCGAACCAGAGAGCAAACACATGTCTCTAAAAATCGTAATAATTATGGAATGGGAGAGAAACACACAAATGGAGGATATTATTCTGAGAGAAATCAAATATTCAGTTCAGGGCCAATGTATGCATGTGTGTGTGAGTGTGTGAGTGTGTGTGTGTGTGTGTGTGTGTGTGTGTGTGTGTATGTATGTAGTGTAGTTTGTAGTGTTTGTGTGTGTGTGTGCGCGTGTGTGTGTGTGCGCGTGTGTGTGTGTGTGTGTGTGTGTGTGTGTGTGTGTGTGTGTGTGTGTGTGTACGTATGTGTTGTAGTGTTGTGTGTGTGTGTGTGTGTGTGTGTGTGTGTGTGTGTGTGTGTGTGTGTGTGCATATGTGTGCGCATATGTGTGTGTATGTGTGTGTGTGCGCATGTGTGTGCGCGTGTGTGCATGTGGTGTAGTGTGTAGCGTGTGTGAGACAGAAAGAGGGAAGTCTGGGATGGATTTGAGGAATCCGTGTGGGCTCCCCAGCATCATGTTCTACGGCTCAAAGGGACTACGAGTTCTGTGTCAGTGTACCAAGGGCAGATGCTATTCATCCTGCTCTCCCTCTCTCTCTTCTACAACATTCTCTCTCTATCTATCTCTCTCACACACACTCACACACACACACGCACACCGTTCACAAAGCACCTGAATCTTCATATAAAGGCTCTTTAATTCCACTAAGATAAATCAATTGTTGCCATATGGCAACACCATGCAATAGAGGGTTACCATTCAGCAGGCTTTTAATGTATTTTCATATTTCTCTTAAAAATTCTTGACTTTCCAGTTTTGTCTGGAACGACACGGAAATTTTGAGTTGAGCCATCTGGTACGATGCATACCGGTAAGCATCAGACATCCATGTTCAGATCCCCCTGCCTTGCTGGGGACTTCAGTGCTGTTCACTTCAGTTCAGTGCTTATTGCCATGGACCCGTAGCAGCACAGCAGTCTGTACTGCTCCTTCATCTGGGGACTGATGCGAGGCTCCCAGATCAACTGCCTTCTCTTGCACCTCAACAAGGGGCTTCGTTAAGCTCATAGGGGGTGAGAAATGAGGCTAACCATGCCGCCTGGCCCTGCCACTCTCACTGTGATGAGAGGAGAGGAGAATAGAGGAAAGGAGAAGAGAAGAGAGGAAAGGAAAGGAGGAGAAGAGGAGAGGGGAGGAGAGGAGAGGAGAGAGGAGAGGAGAGAGGAGAGGAGAGAAGAGAGGAGAGAGGAGAGGAGAGGAGAGAAGAGAGGAAAGGAGAAGAGAGGAGAGGAAAGGAGAGGAGATGAGATGAGGAGAAGAGGAGAGGAGAGGAGAGAGGAGAGGAGAGAGGAGAGGAAAGGAGAGGAGATGAGATGAGGAGAAGAGGAGAGGGGAGGAGAGGAATGGAGAGGACTTGCGGAGAAGAGGAGAGGAGAGGAAGAGAGGAGAGAAGAGAGGAAAGGAGAAGAGAGGAGATGAGATGAGGAGAAGAGGAGAGGAGAGGAGAGGAGAGGAGAGGAGGAGAGGAGAGAGGAGAGGAGAGGAGAGGAAAGGAGAGGAGATGAGATGAGGAGAAGAGGAGAGGAGAGGGGAGGAGAGGAATGG
>NC_063191.1:37481834-37486834 GCF_017589495.1 Alosa alosa | reverse complement strand
GAGAGAGAGAGATAGGCTGTGTATGAGAGAGATAGAGAGGGAGATGGTGTATGAGCGAGGGATAGAGAGTGTAGGAGAGAGAAAGACGATGGCAAAAGAAAAGAAAGGCATTTTTTAACGATTATTTGATGTGATTGTTATATTGTGATATATCTACTTTATTTTTGTATGCTTTGACAATAACAGTCTTTGTCATGTCAATAAAGTCTTTCAATTGAATTTGAATTTCAAATTGATATGGCTGGTACATCAATCTGAGCATTACTATGCTTGAATATCACTAGTGAATAACAAAGCATTCAGCATTCACAATGTCAAATTAGCCTGGCTGGCGAAAAAGAGCTGGGAAGATCTAAAGTGCTGATTGAGGAGGTCATCCTAGTGCAATGAAATCTACTGAAACATGGAGCACCAATTAACAGAGAATTCAAATATTTGACTCGCTGAAAATATATACTCATCTCTCTATTGAATCTCTTTAGATAAAAGCCCAAATGTAAATGCAGATGCTGCTGCTATGGGAAAGGTTAAGCTCACCCACTAGAGGAAGAGAACATTATCAAAACACTCTCGGACGAGCATATTGCCTACGTACACTCCGCCTCTGCAGAGCATGCATATACATATGAGTTTAGACTGGAAGGGAACATCTCTTCCTTTAATGTTGATGGGTCTCTTTTCTCTTACTAATGGTAATGGAGACAAAAGAGAGAGAGAGAGAGAGAGGAAGAGGGAGAAAGATAAAGAGAGAGAAAGAGCTCCCCTGCTGCCCTTAAATTATTTCAGCTGGCAGCCTTTATTCTGATGCAGGGTGGCCCAGCTGGCACAGAAAGGGGGCATCATTATCAGGTGCCCTGGATACACCTGGGGCATCTTCTCAGTGCTTTGAGGACCAGGGCGGCATAAACAAACCTGACCAGCCACCAACCAATCCCTTTGTGCCTGCAATCTCTGACAGCTTTTTAATGGCAGTTGTGGGGCACCGCAGAGCAGCGAAGGATCATGGGGTGGCACCCAGGAGAGGCCATTAAGGGCCATTTGGCTGCTCTGGAGAGCCAGCTGACCAGAGCTGTCCAGCTAGAGAATGGGGCTTGAGGACCAGGACTACAAGAGTGTGTGTGTGTGTGTGTGTGTGTGTGTGTGTGTGTGTGTGTGTGTGTGTGTGTATGGACGGGGGAAGGGAGTATGCCAAACTGGGCCTCAGAGGAACAGTTCTAAAGAAAGAGAAAGATGAAGAGAAAAAGAAAGGAGGACAGTAAGAAAGAAAGAAAGAAAGAAAGAAAAGAAAGAAAGAAAGAAAGAAAGATTGAAAAGATACTGTTCAGGAGGACAGAGTGTCTGGAAAGCTTTCATGACAGAATCTATGCTTTACTGACACACTAAGCCTTCAGGCATTACTAGCCTCTGAACAGAATGATGAGGGGACAAGAGACAAAGCAGTGGTGATGACAGTAGGGGGTGGAGGCATAAGGGCACAAATAGTTTATAGACTACATATCCCATAACCCCCCACTGACTTGTGATGTGGGCAAAGGAGCTCTTTGATGAAGTGTGAGCCACTGCTGAGCATTTTAATAAAGGGCCGCCCCAGGCCTCTCTCAACCTGAAGACCGGCCAAAGACGTGAAACCATACACACACACACACACACACACACACACACACACACACACACACGCACACACACACCAATGCCTCAGAGCTGACACTCTCTCTCATCCTCTGATGCTATTTTAACACATGACAGCTTCTCCATCCAAATCTTCTTCACACTTTACTTCACACTAGTTATTTTCCTATTATTAAACATAAAGACACACACACACACACACACACACACACACACAATACGAAACAGGAGGAAATTAAGATCAAGGATCAAGTTCGAGATCAAAGATGAACCATTTCAAAACAATGAAAAGCAACTAAAGAAAGGTGAGTGCACTGACAGCTGCAGGCCTGAGCTGAAATGCTCTTTTCCTTTGTTTTGTGTCTGCTGATAAAGTTTGGACAAGGTGACCCTGCAGCAGACCGCATCAGTGCAGTAGAGCATCCTGTACCCCCCCTCCTCTCCCCCTTGCACTCCAGCAGCTCTCCCCCACCCACGCCCACGAGATACACACACATACACGCCCACGCCCCTCGGCTGTCTGTAAGCAGATTGCATGTCCTCTGTGTGTTTACCACGCCAACCAATCAGGCTAATCCACCACCCTTCTCACTGACACTCACTGACACACACACACACCTAGACCTCTCTCACACACACACCTAAACGTCAAGCAGTTTACTCACAGACAGACACAAACAATGCACATACCACAGGCAAAAACACACACACACATGACACACACACACACACACACACACACACACACACACACACACACACACACACAGGGTCTCGTGGGCTCTAATTGTGACGGCTATCGGATCGTGCTGATAACACCTCCTGGCTTCTGGCCACCTCAGCATCTCTGCCAAGCCCAGCGACGGCAGCCAGAACCAGAGCCAGAATCTCCACAACCACCTCCTCCTCCTCCTCCTCCTCCTCTGCCATATGCTCCACAGAGCAGGGGAGGTGCAGAGACACATGAACCACAATAGAGAGAGAGAGAGAGAGAGAGAGAGATGTAGACAGAGGGGGAGAATTAGAGGAGTTGCTTCTGGAGGAGAGAAGGAGAGGGGGAGGAAGGAGAGAGAGAGAGATGGAAGATAAAGATGAAATAAAAATAATAAGACCTGGTTTGAGGTCATAAGAGAAGAAATGAGTATGTAGAGAGAGAAGAGGGAAAAAGAGTGTGAATGGCAAAGATGATGAATGTGGTAGAGAGAGAGGAGGAGAGGGAGAGAGAGAGAGGAGGAGAGGGAGATGGAGTGAGAGCAAGAGAGAGAGAGAGAGAGGAGGAGAGGGAGATGGAGAGAGAGCAAGAGAGAGAGAGAGAGAGGAGGAGAGGGAGATGGAGAGCAAGAGAGAGA
Source organism: Alosa alosa (assembly GCF_017589495.1). NCBI lineage: Eukaryota > Metazoa > Chordata > Actinopteri > Clupeiformes > Clupeidae > Alosa > Alosa alosa. Next base: position 37,483,856 of record NC_063191.1, on the reverse strand, counting down.
GAGAGAGAGAGGAGGAGAGGGAGATGGAGTGAGAGCAAGAGAGAGAGAGAGGAGGAGAGGGAGATGGAGTGAGAGCAAGAGAGAGAGAGAGAGAGGAGGAGAGGGAGATGGAGTGAGAGCAAGAGAGAGAGAGAGAGGAAGAGAGGGAGATGGAGACCAGAGGGAGGAAGGATGAGGCGTGTGTGTGTGCGTGTGCGTGCGTGTGTGTGTGTGTGTGTGTGTGTGTGCGTGTGTGTGTGAATACCAGGGTGTGGGTACGCGTGTGAACAAAGGATAGGAAGACACGGAGAGAGAAAGTGAAGAGAGTGTGAACTATAGCATGCTGAGGAACAGAGTGAAAGGAAACAGACCGGAAGAAAAAAGAGAGTGACAGAGAGAGAGAGAGAGAGAGAGAGAGAGAGTGTGTGTGTGTGAGAGAGAGAGAGCAAGAAATGGAAACTGAACAAAAGGCTTGAGGAACATTGCTAGTCCTATAATGGCGACTGTAATGGCATTTCTTTTGTGCGGTCTGATGTCTGTCCGAGATGAGGCAGATCTCCTCTATTGTCACAGGGGACCCTTTCCCACTCTTAAACGGTCTCTTAAACGGTCTCTTAAAAGCTCTCTTAAATGGTCTCTTAAAATGTCTCTTAAACGGTCTCTTAAACGGTCTCTTAAACGGTCTCTTAAAACGGTCTCTTTAACGGTCTCTTAAACGGTCTCTTAAACGGTCTCTGTGCACCATGCCGTGCCCCCCACAGCCTTCCCTGCTGGCCACTGAGGACTGGGAGAGCCAAAGCATAGTCTTGCCTGCAATAAGTTTACATTTACATTTTTACATTTCCATGTGTTCATTTAGCACTTTTATCCAAAGCGACTTACAACAAGAGAACAGAGAACCCTTTACAACAAACAACACGCATCTACAATGCATGTGTCCTGGAGAGGAAGCTAGAGACACAAGGTCAGCTGCAGTGCAGTCCCGTTGGAGCTGTGGGATGAGAGGATGAGAAAGGAGAATGGAAGAGAGAAAAAGTGAGGATGAAACAAAGAAGAGAGGAGGAGAGGAGGAGGGGAGGAGAGGAGGAGGAGGGAGGAGGAGAGGAGAGGAGGAGAGGAGGAGAGGAGAGGAGGAGGAGAGGAGGAGAGGAGGAGAAGAGGAGGAGAGGACAGGGAGGAGGGAGGGAGGAGGGAGAGGAGAGGGAGGAGAGGAGAAGAGGAGGAGAGGGGAGGCCTGCAGGTGGAGCTCTAGAGGCCATCACTCAGGTGGAACATTCACCTATCTAGCTTACCTCTCTCTCACACACACACACACACACACACACACACACACACACCCCTTAGACACACACACACACACACACACACACACACACACACACACACACACACCTCAGACATGCATACACACACACACACACCATCAGTGGAAGTGTCCACTCTCCACAGGTCTCTAACAGACTGATGTGATGTGGCTGACACTCGAGGACACTCCTCTGTGTCACTCAGGCCCTCTGACTCAGCCGCATCCACTCTGAAGAACTGACACTGAAACAACATAACATCATCTACATACACACCACCTCACAACCTCTGGAACATGACTACAATCAGCAGTCAGACCAGACTCACAGAAATGACTTAAGCCAAAGGGTAATTATTTCAAAAGGAAGAAAACATGTCTTGGTCGTAACATCTTTATTTTGGCAAGGCATGCATTTCTATTCCTCCTCTGTGTTGCTCTCTGACCGTGGCTGAGGCTACTCATTTCCGCGCCATGTGCGCCCCACCTACCTCTCCACAGCTGCTCTCCCTTCACTTCCTGATTAGTTTAGCACCAGTCTAATTAAACCACCCCTCCCTCTAACCCTAACCACCCCTCCCTCTAACCCTAACCACCCCTCCCTTAACTCAGCCAAGCCCACCCTCTAACGATTATTATCAGTCCTCTTTAAAAGGGGAACTCCGTTCCCTTCTGCTCCCCCCTCTCTATCCCTCGTTCTTGCCCTCCTTAAAACCCCCGTCTCTCCCGTGGGTCCCCGT
>NC_063191.1:37466834-37476834 GCF_017589495.1 Alosa alosa | reverse complement strand
GAAATTTGGGGTCCACCATTACTTCTTTCAAAAAACCATGGGACCAGACTGAAATTGAAAAACTCCCACACAGAAATATGTAAATCTATTCTGCATGTCCATAGAAGTACATCAAATAATGCCTGCAGAGCAGAGTTAGGTCGCCCCTTGTCCCCTGGCCATCACCAAAAGAGTTATGAAATATTGGATACACTTAAAAATGCAAACACTACTAGTTACCATCACAAAGCACTACTGACTAACATATCAGACCCACAAAATGATAAACTTGCACAATTAATCATAAATAAATATAACATTGCTGATATAAAACCTAACCAATCTGGAAGGAAACCCACAAATTCATGAAGGCAACCTACATTCACGAATGGCAAAATGAAATTCACTCTAACAAAAAAAACTGGGCAGCTACTGTCAATTAAAACAGAGAATACAAACTAGCAAATTATCTAGTAATACTGAAACAACCTCAAAACGCGTGTCTTTACAAAATATAGATTGGGTGACCATAAACTCCAAATAGAAATGGGGACGCATAAAAAAATCATGGCAAGAAAAACATCAAGCCTATGCAATTACTGTGACACAATGGAGGTTGAAGATGAAATACATTTTCTGCATAGGTGTCCCATTTATCAGTACTGAGAAACGACTTCTATGTAAGATTTAGCAGACACATTAAACAATTTATGTCACTAGATGCTAGTTCCAAAATGAAAATCGTCTTAGGAGAAGACACACAGACAATTGAGCTAGCAGCTCAGTTTGTGCATATATGTGCCACAAATTAAGGTTAGAAAGCACATACTTAAGAACAGATTCTCTCACCTCTCCACCACCTTAAATCAGACATTCAATCCCATCTCATCTAGAACTATCATTTCTAATCTTTTTTTTTTTTTTTTATTATTATTATTATTATTATTATTATTATTTCATTTCTTATAATTTATTTTATGAATTTATTTTATTATTATTTTATTTATATTTATCTACTTATTTATTTGTTTATTCTTACTTATTTTCATGCTCTTTGTTTCCTCACTAACTTACTAGTAACTAACACTACACTAACTAACAAGTGCTCTTGTCATGTCAATAAAGCTTTTTTTTTTTTTGAGAGAGAGAGAGAGAGAGAGAGAGAGAGAGAGAACGGGGAAGAGAGAGAGAGAGAGAGTGTAATCAAGAGTGTAATCACAAGTGAGAAAGATATGACTGTGTGTGTGCATGCTCATAGGTGACAGTGTATTAGTGTGTGCACCTGTATGACAGAAACAGTTTGTGTGTGTGTGTGTGTGTGTAGTGCATTATGTGTTTGACTGAGTGCGTGTTGACTGTGGGAGTGATTGTGTGTGTGCTAGTATGTGTGTGTGTGTGTCTGTGCATGTGTGTGTGTGTGTGTGGCACGTCAGCCACACCAAGTGAACCGAACAAAGTGGCAAACGACCGAGTGCCTTCCTCTCTATGGCGGCCATTTACAATTCATGACATCATGAATAAGTGGCTAGGGAGCCCCACTGAGGCACAGCAGGGCCATTAGCCTGTGGGCCTAGCTTCTACACTAATGCTAACGGATTTCCCCTTAAAGAACCCCCTGGGGGTTAGTGGGATAAGGAAGGGCCAGGGGTAGGAGAAGGGAAGGGGGGGCAGAATTTACCAGAATCTTACCCACTGGCATGCCACTGAAAGGGTTTAGCGACTACGCTCACAGCAGCCAAAGGGCTAACAGCTAGGAGGTTTGCAATGTGAGCTGTGGGTCTCTCTCCACAACACTTCACAAGGGAGGACTGCTCTTTGGATGACCTGACAGGGGTGGGGGCTGAGTGGGGCAGTAGCAGTTGCTGTTCACAAGGCGATGTTGTATTTTAGGTCGTGAACTTGTCAGTAAATGTGAGATGAGGATGCTGTCGCACTCTCTCTTTTTGGGGCAGCTCGCTCTTCCTGAGGCCTGAGGCTGTTGACACTGATGCCTTTAGTGTCCAGCTCACTGTCGAGCGGACGGCTAACAAGAGTGCAGGACCCCTGGGGATTATTGGGGGGGAGAGCTGATGGATCACTCATCTTCAGTCTGGGAGAGCTGATGGATCACTCTCCTACAGACGCCTTCCCCACACTGATTACTGGACAGCTAAGAGATTACTTAAGGCCGAGACCTCTGGGAGGCTATTATGGCGCTTCCTGATGCCGGGCTAGTTGGAGTTTGAGTGAGAGTGCTGCTGACTCATCAGTGGTGTACTGATGCTCCACACGCTGATAGCTTTAGTGTCCCAAACAGTGATGTTCTGGGGACACTTGGGGTTAGGAAATCAAGTGAGTTGCTGTGAATGTTTTGGCATATGACACATTTACAGTAAGGCTGATATCAATGGCGTCTACATCATTGCATAACTGAACTGATGTACAGTAATAATCTAGATCAGGGGTGAGCAAACTGCCAAGCACTTTCATCCGGCCCGCCGACCATTTCATTTGGTTATAAGGCTGCACGCTATTTTTTTCCTGCGATAGAGATGACGTTGGTTAGCTTTACTGCAAACTGCTTTTCACTCTCCTTAGAAAACGTTTACAATCTCAATGTCAAAACATCATGTTAAATAGAGATGAAATATGAGATTGACATTATGTACAAAGCTTATAGGCTACAGTGCACTAGCATGTTGCAGGGGCTGCTAAAAACACTGACAAACAACACACTGAAAAAACGCTCCATCCGGTTCGACCGCAGAACGCCACAGCGAACTTATGCTGCCCCCAAGCGGCTGCAGTTTTTCGTGAGTGAATTGTCCATTTTTAACTAGTACCCACTGTAGAAACAAAAGTCTGAAATCCCATCCTATCTCAGTTGAGGACATTTAGGAAGTTTGGTATTAAAGAGCCATGTTTAGGATGACATTTAGGAGGTTTGGTATTAAAGAGCCATGTTTAGGATGATATTTAGGAGGTTTGGTATTAAAGAGCCATGTTTAGGATGATATTTATCATCATGTTTGTTGCTGTTAGTGCAAATCTCTTACCGACACTTTTCACGCTGATGTCTTTAGCAGCCGACTGCTCTCCCAGGTGTTGCCAGGTGCTGTTGGGCTCGGGCCCCGTGTGTATCCACTCGGTGACAATGCAGCGGTACTGTCCGGCGTCGGTCGGGTAGGCGTTGTAGAGCGACAGCGTGTATGTGTCGGCGCGTTCGCGCGTGGCCCGCACTTCGCCATAGCTGCCGCGTTCCAGGTACGTGGGGCCCAGCCGCACCGTACCGTCGCGCGCCACGCTGGCCAGCTCCACGGGCTCTGGACCCGGCGGCGCCTCCTCGCCCGAGGAGGGGGGTGTCCACTGCCAGGACACGGAGAGGCTGCCCCACACGTTCTGCACAGAGCAGGTCAGGATGACTGGGTCGCCCTCGTCGAAGGAGGAGTTACTGGAGAGGGACACAGTGACGTTGCTCTCTGCAGATGAGATAGAAGAACATGGAGTTCAAATACAAGACCAGAATGGAGGAGAAGAGGCAGACAAACATGAGAGAAATATGGAGTGAGATGGAACTCATGGCGAGAGTGGAGATCAGAGAAGGTTGAGACAGACAAACAGAAAATATGAAGAAATGGAAATGAAAGCATGAGTGAATGAAAAGAAATGAGACACAGAGAGGGATGAATGAGAAGAAATGAGACACAGAGAGGGATGTCTGAATCTAAAGTATCTCCACTTCCTTCCATCTCCATTCTCCATGAGACGGACTCCAGGACGTGAGGGAGAAATAATTGTAGCTACAGAACAGCAGTGATGGACACCTAGCAGCCCTCTACCTCCATATGAACTTCCTGCTGAGCACCCAGCTCATTCATCAATCAGACAGTAGCCTGAGGGGTGCCAGACACACATTCGGCAAGACAAACACACTCCTGAAGGACTCGAGAATCACACTCTCTCACACTCAAGACACACACACACTCAGACACAAACTCTCAAGACAAACACGGTGTAACATACTCTCACTGTCTGTCTCTCTCTGTCTGCCTGGATCTCTTTCTCTCAGCCCCACACAATTTTACATACACTTTCAGACACACACACACACAGTCTCAGACACGCATACAGGCACACCCTGACATGAATACCATCTTAGCCAACGGAGGCCACACCACCTTCTCCCATCTGGCTAATTACTATTCCAAAGAGAAGGTGCGCTAACCCAACACTGAGAGGCAAGCATCTTGTGTGGACTGTGGAGGTTTTAAATTGCAATGAATTGGGCAAAAGGTGGAGAGCCAAAGGTAGGTACTGAAGTAAACGGTGTGTGTGAGTGTGTGTGAGTGTGTGTGTGCGGGTGTCTGCCCATGTGTCCGTGTGTGTCCGTGTGTGTGTATGTGTGTATATGTGTGTGTGTGTGGAGGGAAGGAGAGGGAGAGTCTGTGAGAATTTAGATGTGGAACGGAGGGAAGGAGAGGGAGAGTCTCTGTGAGAATTTAGATCAAAGTGTTTAGCGGCTGTCGCAAGTGTCTTTCACAGGGGGTTTCTCTACACTAATGCTCCTCTTGAAAGACAAGTAACAAATTCAAGCTTTTCAGGCAAGGCCAGGAAGGATGAGGCTGTCAATCTCTTAGAGCTGGTGAGGACGACCAACACTCCCTGGCATTTTATGGAGCAAATCAGTGGTTTCATAAAACGACACCCCTAAAGGCCAGACGGGGCCGTGTGGCTTAACTCACACCCACATGAACAAAGTCCCTCAATTGAAATCTCCCTAACTTCCTTTGACTTTCCTGTGAGATTGAAAACTTTCTGTTTTATGTCCTCGGTGCCTCAGATGAATTTACAGTCTGGAGACTCACTAAAGTGCATTCTACTCAATGTTGTTGTGTCTCTCTCTTTTCTTTCCTGTTTTTGCTATTCCTCATATCCTCCTCTTTATTAAGATGGTTTACACTTCCTGTTTTTGCTATTCCTCATATCCTCCTCTTTATTAAGATGGTTTACACTTCCTGCTCGGCTCCAATGATGGACAGGGTTACGCAGTATCCTTTGCAGAAGCCCTTGATCCATGTGATGGGTCAAAGAAGGGCTTTCAAACGCCAGCGTTTCATCAATCTGCCTCCAACTCGTCATTCTCTGTCTCTCTAACCCCTACCCTCCCCTATGTGTGCGTGTGTGTGTGTGTGTGTGTCTCTCTAACCCCTCCCCTATGTGTACAGTTCTATATGTTTGTCCTGTTCACTCCTTACACCTCGTACAGAGATGCAGAGCGGCCCTCTGGCTGGATTAGTTGGCGTATCCCGCCTGCACGCTACCAGTCACCACCCTGGATGGGAGACATGAACTCAAGGCGAGTGGGGGGGTGGGTGCACTAGCGCTACCCCCCCCCCTTTTTTTCTTTTGACTTCCATTATTTGTCAACAACAAAGAGACGCGGCACTGTGATAATGAAGACAGAAAGACGGAGCTAACGTCAGGGAGGAAATGATGCAGGAAGTAGAGAGATAAAAAAATTAAAATAGCCCCGCCTGGCATTAACGATGCCCCATGGGTATTACTTACAGATGCTCCTTGGCCTCATTTTAAAGGGCACTGAGACGAGCAGCTCCCCTCCACTTCGCCTATCTAATGCACTACGGGCGGCTGGAGCCACTTTTCTTTAATGGTTACTCCCCCCCTCAGGGTTAGGTGGTCAACTGAAGAATTTTTCCTTTCTTTTGGAACATTCCGGTAAATCAGACACAGGGCAGTGGGGGGCTTTAGCTTTAAGGGGTTCTGCTCCAGTGAGCGTCTGCAAAGTCACAAGCGGGCGAGAGACAGACAGACAGACAGAGAGAGAGAGAGAGAGAGAGAGAGAGAGAGAGCGAGAGAGAGAGAGAGAGAGAGAGAGAAGGGTAATGCGACTGAGGGTTCTAGAAAGTCTGAGGTCACGGTCTACTGGAGCGGACCCAGGCTAAAGAGGCCAGAGAGAATGGGTCTGTGACTGCTGGGGTCGGCTAAAGGGCAAGACCAGCACATACAATAAGTGACCAATTAAGTGATGCAGTGATAATATAGTGAATGGACCTAATTTGGTGAGTCTGAGGTAATGCCACGATGCCCTGAGCACCACCTACCAAGTTAACTTGAGAGGATGTGAATGATGGGTCAACTTGATAACTTACCTGAAGATACCTCATCCTCTATTACCTCCCTCCCACACATGCACGCGCACAGAGAGCCCAGCTCCATCGCTCTCCTCTTCCCTCGCTGTCCTCACACCCCTTCACTTCACGGCTGTTAATTGAGCACCTTATAGCTCTCAAGAACGCCACACCTGCCTCAGCACAGCGCTCGCTCTTGAAATACGCCTGGGAAATCACTCCTCTAAAAGCCTTGTGTGTGTGTGTGTGTGTGTGTGTGTGTGTGTGTGTGTGTGTGTGTGTGTAGCCTGGGCACCGCCTCACCTATCTGAGACGATTCTCTCTTTAAACACCACAGGACTTTCACACTCTGACAAGGCACTTTTCTCTTCATGATTTGTTATCTATTTAGTGGGTTTGATCCAGCAAGACCACAGCTGTTCTTCTTAAGTTTTCTTATTATTATTAGTGGGTTTGATCCAGCTTTCCAAGTTTGATCCAAGTTTTCTTATATATTATTCCTGTTCACCCACTTTTTGTACCAACTACTGCTCCTAGACCGTTTGAGCTATCGACGCAGTTCAAACTCCAAAAATTCAGGCCTGAACCGGTGTAACTTGCGTGTTACTTTCGTGTCGCTGGTCCTTGACGTTTTCGCGGTATTCCCGTTTTTCTGCGTTTTTGGGCCCCTTTGAAATGAATGGCGGAATGCTGGGCCTCTATGACATCACAGCACCTCATTACTTGCACCTGGCAGAGTTCTAAGCCTTCTGGCAATGTCTAATGGGCTGGGCTGGGCTGTCTGTGTATATGAAGGTGTGTGACCTGTATGTCCGATTTTCATGAATGAGGTACCGTTGGAATCCTCGAATGAAGCCCAGTTCAATGCCTTGCCAGCACCAAGTGTAAAGGTCATGTAAAAAAAGCGCTCTGCCATCTTTTTTTAAAGTGAATCCATGTTCATACAGGTCATTTAAAAAATAAAAAAACTTTTTCCCAGTCCATTCAGCCCAGTTCAATGCCCAGCTAGCTCGATTCAAACATAGTCATGTATACAGTTGTATGGATTATAACATTGAGAAACACACATTCATACAGATATTATGCACATCCACGCAACACTACTATTCAAGTTAAGTTACTCATCATTGCCCGGCAAGAAGTCCACAATCAATTCAATTGTTATGCCACGATCTGTGGAGCTTACAGACAACGTTAAATTACTATAGGTTCTGTATGCCATTTAAAGCCGACCTAACGATGAGTCCCTTCATGACGGTGTGTTGCAATGCATTCTGGGTGCTGTGCTGTGATTCGACGGCTCGTCACCTGACCCACCAGCGTAGAGTAAAAATAAATCGCTACCAAGGCTCCAAATAGCAACACACTTACACCGTAGCATAATGAGGGTATCTACATGTAAACCGAAGCATTGAGAACTGTGTAAGTCTACAGGCAGTTTATTAAAAAGTAGGGCTGTCAAAATAACTGATTAATTTCGATTAATTAATTTGAGAAAAAATAACAGATTAAAAAAAATAACGCAGATTAATCGATTCCGTATGACCTTTGACCCCGAGCCGTTGTAGTCAGTAACCATTAGTCTGTAAAAAGAAGGATAGAAGAAAATGTCTAGATCATAGATTGGAACATTTACTTTTAAAAAACGGCCTGATGGTGTTGATTAAAATAAAGTCCTCTGCAATGTCTGCAGCAAGGAATTTACATATCACCGGAGTTCATCAACTCTAAAATAGACTCTAAAGAAATAGACATTGAGGGGAGTGTTCATTTATTTTCATTGTGTCCCCTAGGTTATATCTGTGGCCTGAAATACCTTGTATATGAAAAAAAAAAAAAGTCTTCCCGAAGCACTTTTGAATTTATTTCCTCAGCATATTAGGTCATATCATAGATTATTATGGCCATTATTAAAATAATAATAAAAGAGTTTTTGAACTTTAATGTCATTAATGCTGATTATTCAATGATTCATTTGAATTTAAATATTTAAAATACTTTCACAGCAAATATTATATATGCGATTAATTTAGATTAATTAATCACAGAGTATGAAATGAATTAGATTAATTTTTTTAATCGATAGACAGCCCTATTAAAAAGAAAAACAGTACCGTTCACGTCTCGTTCCCAGACGGGCGCCATCTTGGGAAAACAGTACTCTCTGGGATGTAGCGTAAATCTCGCGTGAAACCTTGTTGCCGGAACAGCAGGGAAGATACACAGGATACACACGGAATTCGAACGAATTTGAAGACATCGAAGAACAAACCCTTTTAGTTTGATGGACGTCCTTATCAGTCTATGGTCTAACTTATGAACGTGTCGGGTCAACGTCAACGATAAGTAAGTTAGGCTAACGTAAACGTTAGCTATTTGCTGTTGTCATATGCTTTACGTGATGGCCATTCATCACACTGTTTGGATGTTACTTACTTGGCAGTCTGAATCAGAATTACCTTAGCTCTCAGTAAGTTACAGTTTATTATAGTCATGTGATTTACATAAAGTAGTAAACAACAGTAATGTTAAACGTGTCAACAAGTTAGATTCTACCCCACAAGCCACAATAGGGAACGTTCAAGTAAGCGTTAGCACATATACAAACCTATTAAAGTTAGCTAACATGCTAAGCATTGAAAATGAATGCGTTAGCAATAGGCACTGCCTTTTTTGAGCTGACAACTAAGCCCTGGAAATGCGTTAAAAACGTAATCAGCCAAATTGACTCACTTCTTAAGACCCTTGGTATGGTGTTACAACGATGTGGAGTCGAAATGTAAATTGTTAATATGGTTTTACTGTGTAAACAGACCAACCGCGATTGTGAATGGAGTCATTTTAGGTACTACTTTCACGAGGTCTGTAGTTCTGTCAAAATGTATCTTATCTTTTGAACAGACTATATGGTTATCTTCCTTGGACTTCGTAGATGTAGTTACTACAATTTGGAGTCGAAATTCGAAGTGCAAATATGGTTTAAATGTGTAAACAAGACACCTGATGTTTAAAATATGTTAATGAATGGGCACAGTATTATTGTCTACAGTAATGGGATATCAGTAGTATGTAAACAGTTCATGTGTTATGTGATTTACATAAACTAGTAAACAACAGAAATGTTAAAAGCTGGTATTGTGTTTCCTGAATTCTTACATTCAGGCATTCAAAGTGTAATTAAATAGCATATATATACTCTATCAGTGTATGATGCTTGCATGAGGGAAACATCCCAAAACAAGGCACCCATATAATTGCTGTTGTTTTGAGAAGTATTTCTCATGCAAGCATCATGCAACAATGCAAAAACAATTAAACTATTGTAGGCCTAATTATATTTTACATTAGTAAAGCAGTACTCTGATGTGCATGCTTTCACAAACGTTTGTGAACAATCTTAGCACTTTAAACATTGACTGTTTTGAAGTGCATGTATAGCAATATAGTATAAAAATAATAATAATTGTGATATCATTACAATTTGATGGGGTGGGAGGAGGGGGTTGGTTCATGTAGGTGGGCCCTATGACCCCAAAGTATGCCTTGACTGGGCCTCAGGTCAAAGAAGTTTGAGAAAGGCTGATGTAGACGACAAAGCAGCAAGGAGGCGTCGTGTGATCATTTAAACAAGTTTTATGACAAGGTCGATGAGGGTGGGAAAAATCGTACATTTCTGTGCAAACTTTGCCCCCGCACTTCAGTCACATTGTCTTTTTAAGAAAAATGCGGTCCATTTTTCGGGTTCCAGCAGCCAACAACCTCAGAACTGACCCTTCAGGCCTCTCTCAGGAGGCTGGCCTTCTAACCTAGTGACCACCATAGCAACCAGCATGATTGCCCTAGCAACCAGCATAGCAAACCACGATATTTATGCGTTTTAGCTTATTGGATGT
>NC_063191.1:37456834-37461834 GCF_017589495.1 Alosa alosa | reverse complement strand
CACCTGATACATTATAGATTAAAATGGGAGCCATGCTAACGGCATGGGCATTTGGGACTACCCTCACTCACTCACTCACTCCACACACACACACACACACACACACACACACACACACACACACACACACACACCCTAGCATTGTCTTGATGTCCTTCACCTGCATATGGAAATGCCAGACCAGAATCTGCATGTCTGGTTTGATCTTTCGGGGCTTAAAGCCATCAAGGCTGGATGTACTTAATGCAACTAGGTCGGGGAGTCCTTACCCACTAAATGCATTGTGGGTACCTGTAGTTCTCGCAGTGAGAAACTGATTAAGAAACTGATTGAGGTTTTCTCATCGAGTTGTCGTTAATAAAATTTGTTGCCGAGAGAGTAAATAAGGGCTGAATGATTCCATGGTCATTTCCGCTAACGTTTCAGGCAGCTTTGATACGAGGACGAGGCTGCTGCACAGCGGTATGTGAAGGAGGAGACTCGTTTGTTTTTTACAGCCTCTTCCTCTCTCCTCTGCTCACTTATTCATCCCTCGTTTCTGCTGAGGGGGAGGGGGGGGGTGGGGGTCAGACAGCGATGGCAGGGGGAGGAGGAGGACAGTGATCTATGTCTGCTAGCTCCTCAAAAGTCCGGCTTGTTCACTGTCAGCTGGAGGTTAGAGCGGGTCGACTGATTATCGGATAATTATTACGGTAGCTCTAGGACTCGCTTCTTTCCTACTCTCTACGACTATATTTTATAATCCACCCAGCATGAATATTCACTCTCTCTTATCCTCTTTCTCTAGCTCTCTCTTCCTTGTTCTCCTTTTCTGTTACTCTCTTTTCTCAATCTTTGCGCCTCTTCTTATCTTTTCTCATCCTCCTCTCTCTCCCTCCCTCTCACTCTCTCCTTCTCCCTCCGTCTCTCTCTCTCTCTCTCTCTCTCTCCTCCTCTCTCCTCCTCTCTCTCCTCTCTCTCTCTCTCTCCTCCTCTCTCCTCTCTCTCTCTCCTCCACTCAAATTCAAATTCAAATTCAAATGTGCTTTATTGGCATGACTCAGAAAATAGTGTTGCCAAAGCAGTAACATGACAATACAAACATATACAATATTTGTTTTAAGGGGGGTCAAAGAAAGGAAACTTATCTAAACTAAAAGAAAGAAAACTTATGTTTAAAAAAAAATAGTAACTAAATCCATGTTTAAAGAAAACTTAAACATGTATTCTTAAATCTAAATTTAAAGGAAACTTATACAATAGTCTATATAAAACTATTTAACAAAAAACTATATACTGTATGCACTTTTCTATGTGAAGTTTTCTCTTAAAATGTGGCAGGACTGTAAATATTGGTAGGCTAAGTGGGCACATTTATCTATTTCTCCCAGGAGGAATTGTAGTTTTTGTTCATTGGTGGCAGTCATAAAGCCGGGACAAGTGATTTCAATTTGTGGGTAGAATATAGCTCTTAAGTGTTGATAATTGGGACATTCTGTGAGGAAGTGGCATTCGTCCTCTACTACTCCAGTATTACAGAATTTACATATTCGATCTTCACGAGCTATCCAGGTTTGGCGGTGTCTACCCTTTTCTATTGCAAGGGAATGATCACTCAGTCGATACTTTGACAGGAGTTTTCTATGACGATGGTTTTTAATTTCATTTAAATATGGTGCCAATTTGTAATCAATTCGAATAGTTCTGTAGCAGTGTAGCTTATTTACTTGTTCGATTTTGCATTTCCATGTGTTAATGTAGTTTTGTTTTGCTGTGTTCTCTACTTCTTTTGCTACTGAAACAATACTTGAGCTGCAGTTTTTCAGGTTGTGTTTTTGTATTATGAAGTTTAAGGGGTCACTCTCTGGGTGTTCACTCCTCAGCTGGGCAGCAGTGTGGTGATATTGCTCTGAATTGCTAGTCTGGAAGATGATGACAGAATTTGGTTGCTCTTTTTGTATGTCTACAAGGAGGGGAAATCTTCCAAGCTCAGCTCTGCAGCCTAGATTAGGTGCACATCTGTTAAAAAACCTAGAATATTTTTACAGAATTCCAAATGTAATAATTCGGTTTGGCTTTTGTCCCATGTTTGAAATTGTCTTTATATTTTATACCCCAAATTTGGCTCCCCGTATAGTAATATTGGCTTTACTAAGGAATCAAAGATCTTTTTCCATAATTTGATGGGAGGATTATATTGAAATAGAGATTTTCTTAACATGTAGTATGTTTTGCATGCTTTTTCGGATAGGTCTTTGATTGCTTTATCAAATTGCCCTGATGAAGAAATGGTCAGTCCTAAGTAGTTGTATTTTCTTACTTGTTCTAGTTGTTTTCCGCCAATGGTAAAATTATATTTATTTATGTTCGAATGTTTTTTTTGGAAAGTCATTATTTTTGTTTTTTCCATATTGATTGGAAGGGCCCAAGTTATGCTATAATCGTTCAAAAGAGAAAGGCTCTCTTGTAGTCCCTGTGCCGTTGACGATAGCAGGAGAAGATCATCTGCATAAAGCAGGCATTTGATTTCTTTTCCCAAAAGATTGAGACCAGGCGAGGATGAATTTTGAATTTTATTTGCTAATTCATTGATATAAATGTTAAATAATGTAGGACTCAGGCAACAGCCCTGCCTCACTCCTTTTGTTTGAGGAAAGTAATCAGTTTGTTTGTTATTTATTTTTACACAACATTTGATGTTTTCATACATGTCTTTAATGATGTTATATGTTTTACCACCAATTTCACAATCAAGTAGTTCTAGCAAGAGACCTTCATGCCAAACGGAGTCGAAGGCTTTGCTGAAATCCACAAAGCATCCATATATTTTTCCGTTTTTGACCTTTGTAACGTTTTCTTGTATCAGTGTCTGTAAAGTATAAATATGATCTGTTGTTCTATTTTTTTTGTATGAAACCAATTTGAGAGGGGCTTAATATATTGTTTTTTTTTATTAAGTTTGAAATTCGGGTTATTGATTATACTACAGAATAATTTACCTAAATTGCTGCCTTGTGATATGCCTCTATAATTGTTTTGGGTTAAATTTGTCACCATTTTTGTATATGGGGTGATCTGACTAATTTTCCATTGGTCAGGAAAGTGGCCTGAGGATAATATTAAATTAAATAGTTTCAGGATTACTTGTTTAATTTTGGGGTGCTATGTTTCAACATTTCATTATAAATTCCATCAGTGCATGATTTTCTATTTTTCAGTTTTTTTATTTTTAGTGTTCAATTCAGATAATGTTATAGCTGAGTCTAATTCATTTAATTAATCTTTTGTGTTTTTTCAAGTGTTTTTAAATGGTTTGTTAGTTTTTGTTGTGCCAGGTTTAGTTCATCTCTTTTGTATAAATTTTCAAAATGGTCAACCCATGTTTTTCCATTTGCTATTGGGATACAATTTTCTTTTTTGGGGTTGTTAAGGTTTTTCCACAGGTCCCAAAAGTCTCTCTCTACCACAGGGCATGCCGCTGACACGTTGACAATAGCCTTCTGATTTCACAACATTCATCAACAATAAAGTGCTTTCTGTCTGTGCCGCACAAAAGCGGCTGTGTCTCTAATTGGGCCACAAAGCCGTCTCTGTGCTGAGGCGCTCGTCCTGCGAAGAGCGAGAATCGAGATGTGAGATGCGATAACGCATTTTTTATCCCTTGACGTCCTCTGGGCAGAGGGCAATCACACTAAACGCGTTTGACGCAAGAGTGCGAGAGCACCGCAGCCTCTTGACTCTGCCGCTGTGAGAGTTTAGAAGCTCAATCTGTGTTCCAGAAGGCTGTGGAGCTTTAGACACCAAAGTCAATCTTTTGTTCCTTTTTTCACCAGTCACTAGAGCAAGAGAGAGAGAGAGAGAACAAAAGTGGCGTGTTTGTGGGATGATTGCGTGTGCGCACGTGTGTGTGTGTGTGTGTGTGTGTGTGTGTGTGTGTGTGTGTGTGTGTGTGTGTGTGTGTGTGTGCGTGTCTGTGGGTAAGAGAGAGAGAAGCCTGCCAAAACTATCTCTGTACAACTAGGACTGGATAAAAGCCACATCCTGTCTCGCTCGCTCTCACACAAACACACACACACACACTGGCTCTCATGCCAGTACAGATCTCTGAAACAATGAAGTGAATGCTTAAGCTAAGCTTGAGTAAATGGTTTCATACAAAACAAATATAAATACCATACCATTTGCTGATGATGACAATAATTCCATTACCATAGCAACACACAAACATCAGATCAGAACAAAATACACACACTTGACAGAAAGACATCCAATTGGTGCTCCATATTGTCTTTCACCATACACACACTTCAAAACACTTTACACAGACAGACGATCTGTGTACGATGAAGTCTAAACGTCCTTCCGATAATGACCAGGGCAGTGCTTCCCGTCTCCCTGGGTTTGCTGAAGCCATTAGGCTTCTAGCTCCCGCCATCACACCTCAGCTGACCGGCGCCTCGTCCTCCTCACACAGACGGACACACCGCCGCGCCAGAGAACTCATGAGGGCACGTCCGCTGAGACCCGCCGCATAGACAGACAGACATGGCCATACCCAGTGGCTCATCGTATGTGTATGTGTGAGTGTGAGTGTGTGTGTGTGTGTGTGTGTGTGTGTGTGTGTGTGTGTGTGTGTGTGTGTGTGTGTAAGTGTGTTAAGTGTGCTGACACAGACAGACGAATGTGCATTCAGACAGACAGACAAAAAGACACGGTCATGCCCAGACTCCTCACTAGGACAGGGATTTGGGAAAGCCTGTCCACCCCGGTCCAGCGGGGACGAAAGCTTAGTGGTCAGCGAGCTGGAAAAGGAGATTACGGAGACGAATCAGATGCCATCATTCCAGCGCCGTACGCTGAATGCCGTGGAAAATCCCTGATCTGGGGCTAAGTCAGGTGAAACTGGGACCGGGCAGCACAGGGAAAACTACTGGACGGTCCTAATGATTGAGAGAGACGTCCAGAAAGCATTCTCTCTGAGTGCACATACACGCATTATGTTCTCAAATCGTCCATTAATA
>NC_063191.1:37429334-37446834 GCF_017589495.1 Alosa alosa | reverse complement strand
GCTGCGATGCTTCTGAATGGCCAAGACAGCGATACCAGAAGCAAAGAAGCAAAACTATGTTACTAAAGATGGGTACTTCAAACCCAAATCGTAGCAGGGACAAGATAATCTGTGCTTCATTGTGACAAGTTATGGCCTTCAACTTTGATAACGACATGAGAGACTTCCATCCCTATTTTCTGAGTTTCTGTGGGAACAATATTAATGAACAGTTTTCATCCTGAACTCAGTGCACTGAAAAGCCTAAGGCTACAGGAACATTCAAATGACCTGAAAGACTCATCACTTAATTAACTTCCTCATTGCAATATACTCATTCTGTGTAATAACTACCAACCCCAGAGCAATATCCTGTCCAAACGACACTTACTACTCATACTCCCTAATATATTTTACTACACAAGTAAGCATCATGTAGACATAATCAGCATTGCCAAGTGTGCTTTTTATAGGTGACTTTGAGCTTGTTTTTCTGTAAAGTTGCGGGTTGCATTTTTTGTTCTCAATCTTCTGTCTCTGTCCAATATATACTGTAGTGTCTGTCTAATAAAGCACCCAAAGTGCGTAGCCAGCCTCGCTGCAGGATCCAGAACTCCACCCTCTCCACCCTTCTTACCCCCATACAAATCCAGACCGCATGGGATCCATTAATTATGGAGTTCCTTTAGCCAGTGCAATACAACAGACTAAGTGGGTGAACTACAGAATGAAATGCAGAAAGTGGATAACATATATATATATATATATATATATATATATATATATACCACACATATTGGAATCAGATGGGGGGGCAATTAAAATGCAGAGTGAATTTGAATGTGTTTCTGTATTCTGTATGCTGATTTCTGGAAGTGTTAATTACCTGCGCATGAGATCTAGATAAAAAACACACAAGAATGTTCTACTCTAGCTGCTACCAAAAACATTGTTTCACTGTCATTTCTCTGTTTTCCCCCTTTTTTAATCTCATGACAGCTGTGGGAGGCTTGATCTAAACAGGGGGCGTATCCAGCTCCCATGGCCCTATACAAATCTTCTCCCCACTCCCAGCGCAAAAAGAATAGAACTATGTTGTAGAATCACACTAATTCATTACTGCACTATCTCGATTTTTTTTTTTTCAAAATGCAGTCGCCCGTTGCCATAACAACATCCACCCCCTGAACACCCCCTCAGACAAGATATCAAGGTAACAGTTTTTTGCCGTTGCCATGGGAACGATGTCTCTCTCTCTCTCTCTCTCTGTGTGTGTGTGTGTGTGTGTGTGCACATACAGCTTGGTGTGTTCAGATGTATAAGATGGATCAAAACCGAAAAGCTTGTGAAAAACACTAATCTCCCTGGCGAATCAGACGGAGATAGCTGCCACCAGCACCCACCCCCCTGGCACAGACAACCAATCAGCGAAGATAAATTGGTCTTTGTTAGGAATTAGAACAAAAATAAATGTGCACTGGCATTGGCAGATGACAGAGAGTCTGCAGAGAGATTCACCTGTCAGTAGTAGAGAACTATCTGCTCACACTGACAGCAGTGCTCTAAGCTGTTTGTTAAGCACACACACACACACACACACACACACACACACACACACACACACACACACACACACACACACACACACACGCAAAGAACTGTCACACTATCATGACTGACAACTGTCTGCAGTACAAACACATGCAACCTCAGGTCTCCCCCTTCATCAGCCATCCATCTTTCAGTCCAACCACAAATTCATCTTTCCATCCATCCATCCCCTCATTTTCTGTCTCTATCCATCTTTCTCCCATCCTTACTCTCTTTCTCTGTCTGACTGCTCTCTGAGCTCCCGCTCCCCTCCTGCTGTGCTGCAGGGTGACTCTCCCAGATAAGCAGCCAGCCCAGGCTGGGGCCCCTGAGGGCTGAGACAGACCCTGCTGCTGCCTCTCTGGGTGTGCGCGTGGGTGCTGATACAGCTGCTGGCTGGCGGCGACGCCCGTGGTATTTGCTGGTGTTACTGCTGTGGGTGGTGTTGCTGCTGTTACTGCTGTGGGTGGTGTTGCTGTGGGTGGTGTTGCTGGTGTTACTGCTGTGGGTGGTGTTGCTGCTGTGGGTGGTGTTGGTGTTACTGCTGTGGGTGGTGTTGCTGCTGTTACTGCTGTGGGTGGTGTTGCTGCTGTGGGTGGTGTTGCTGGTGTTGCTGCTGTGGGTGGTGTTGCTGGTGTTGCTGCTGTGGGTGGTGTTGCTGGTGTTACTGCTGTGGGTGGTGTTGCTGCTGTTACTGCTGTGGGTGGTGTTGCTGCTGTGGGTGGTGTTGCTGGTGTTACTGCTGTGGGTGGTGTTGCTGCTGTTACTGCTGTGGGTGGTGTTGCTGCTGTTACTGCTGTGGGTGGTGTTGCTGCTGTTACTGCTGTGGGTGGTGTTGCTGCTGTGGGTGGTGTTGCTGGTGTTACTGCTGTGGGTGGTGTTGCTGGTGTTACTGCTGTGGGTGGTGTTGCTGCTGTTACTGCTGTGGGTGGTGTTGCTGCTGTGGGTGGTGTTGCTGCTGTGGGTGGTGTTTGGTGCTGTGCTGTGGGTGGTGTTGCTGCTGTTACTGCTGTGGGTGGTGTTGCTGCTGTGGGTGGTGTTGCTGCTGTGGGTGGTGTTGCTGGTGTTACTGCTGTGGGTGGTGTTGCTGCTGTGGGTGGTGTTGCTGTTGTTGCTGGTGTTACTGCTGTGAGTGGTGTTGCTGGTGTTGCTGATGTGGGTGGTGTTGCTGGTGTTGCTGCTGTGGGTGGTGTTGCTGGTGTTGCTGATGTGGATGGTGGTGCTGGTGGTGCTGCTGTGGGAGGTGTTGCTGATGTTACTGCTGTGGGTGGTGTTGCTGCTGTTACTGCTGTGGGTGGTGTTGCTGGTGGTGCTGCTGTGGGTGGTGGTGCTGGTGTTGCTGGTGGTGCTGCTGTGGGTGGTGGTGGTGCTGTTACTGCTGTGGGTGGTGTTGCTGGTGTTGCTGCTGTGGGTGGTGTTGCTGGTGTTACTGCTGTGGGTGGTGGTGCTGGTGTTGCTGCTGGTGTTGCTGCTGTGTGTTGTGTTGATGCCGTGGATGGTGGTGCTGGTGGTGCTGCTGTGGATGGTGGTGCTGGTGGTGCTGCTGTGGGTGGTGTTGCTGGTGGTGCTGCGTGGGTGGTGTTGTTGGTGTTGCTGCTGTTGCTGCTGTGGGTGGTGTTGCTGGTGTTGCTGTCACACTAGCAGTGGTGCTGATGGGGAGGCCTGTCTGTCAGACTCCTGCTGGGTGTGCTGCTGATACTAGGGCTGCTGGTGATGCTGCTGCTGATGTTGATTCTGTTGATGATACTGATTCTGTTGCTGATGCTGATTCTGCTGCTGATACTAGGGATGCTGCTGATGCTGCTGATGCTGCTGCTGATACTAGGGCTGCTGGGGATGCTGCTGCTGATGTTGATTCTGTTGATGATGCTGATTCTGTTGATGATGCTGATTCTGTTGCTGATACTGATTCTGTTGCTGATGCTGATTCTGCTGCTGATACTAGGGCTACTAGGGATGCTGCTGATGCTGCTGCTGATACTAGGGATGCTGGGGATGCTGCTGATGCTGCTGATACTAGGGATGCTGGGGATGCTGCTGCTGCTGCTGGCTGGGAGCTGTGGGGAGGGAGGGAAGGTGGGTGGGGGGTGTTGGGAGCCCAAACCCCTCCTGAGGCAGAGGCACTACTGACACCAGACACACACAAACACACACACACACACACACACACACACACACACACACACACCCTAAGCCAGCGGCAACCTTCCAGCGTCTCAGCCTAGCAGCCTGCCCAACACTGACTGATGATACGCGCCTGTCTGCTGACAGGGTGGCACAGTCGGCCAAGATGAGAGATGAGGAAGACAGTGGTGTTTGTGTGTGTGTGTGTTTGTGTGTGTGTGTGTGTTAGGGAAGCCTTTTAAACAGCTACTACTACACAACTGGAGTTATATAAAAGTTTCTGTGTACAAAATGGCATGAGTATGGAAGTGTGTCTCTATGTGTGTTTCTGTGCACGTGTGTATGTGTGTATGACCGTGTCTATTACCCAGTCCTGTGCCACCTTCAGCGCTCCCGATTGGCTCTGCCTGCGGAGCTGCCTTCATGCAGCGTGCAACACACTCAGACACACTCAGCGGGGGACCCTCTGTGCCATGGTAAACATCAACCAAACACACACACACACACACACACACACACACACACACACACACACACACAAAATAAAACCCTTCCGACGGATCAGTCAGCATTACTCAAATGCCAATCCAAACTGCACTCAAAGCGGACTATCTGCTATCTCCAAATCAGGCCAACAGGGATGTCAATATTGATATGCTGTCAGGCGCACATAAAAAGACTCCATCTCGGCTGTATAAAAGATAAAAGGCAAGGGAATAGAACTTTAGATGGGGATTATCAAAACCGCTAACATCAGGTTGTCAAAAAGCAGACACAAACATGGGCAAAATTATGTAGTAGCACCAGCATTGCTATGGGGGGAGGATATGTATGTGTGTGTGTGTGTGTGTGTGTGTGTGTGTGTGTGTGTGTGTGTGTGTGTGTGTGTGTGTGTGTGTGTGTTGGGGGATTAAATCTTACCCCATTGATAGTTTAGGGCAACCTTCTGTGGAGGGCAGTTGTCAGTAGAGAGTAAGGATGGGCAATATGACCCACCCACAGTAGAGCTGCTAGACCTACAGATTGGATGAGACCACAGAGGCAGGTACTGGGGTGATGCCCCCCACCCTTCTCCAATGAGGATTTAGTGAGTGATAAACAGTATTGTTTATAGTATATATATATATATATATATATATATATATGTAAACAAATCAACTAATGTGGAGAACATGGTGATGCCTACTCCACAAACACAAATATAAATAGACACAAGAACGCACAGACACACACTCTGCTCCTGTCACTCATCTCCATTACAATATCACCTCTGTGACAGAGAGGCCACTAATTAACATAATCCCCTTCGTTAATGCACATGCAAACCAGTCATGGATTAATTAAACAATTAGGCAAGGAAGAGCCCTCTTCTGATCAGGAAGCCATCCCCCTGTGCACGCACACACGCGCACACACACACACACACACACACACACACACACACACACACACACACACACACACACACACACTACCTCACCCCCTCATCTCTACCTTGACTTGGCGTCCTTTGCATGAACAGAGCAAGTGCTTCAGAAGGACTCAAGAGTGGCTTAAAGGGAACGTCAGACTTCAGAGGGGGAGGGGGAATAAGAGAGAGAGGGAGGGAGAGAGAGTAAGAGAGGAGGTGAAAAAGAAAAGAGATGAGCTAAAAGCTGCATAAGCGATGGCCCAATGCCGAGCGTTTGGAGACTTTCTTTCCTTCCTCCTGCTCTCTTCCCACTGCATGCCCTCCTCCTGCTCTCTTCCTACTGCATGCCCTCCTCCTGCCCCTCCTCCTGCTCTCTTCCTACTGCATGCCCTCCCCCCTCCTCTACTGCATGCCCTCCTTGATCCCTCCCCTGCCCTCCTCTCCCTCTTCTCTTCCTACTGCATGCCCTCCTCCCGCCTGGTCATGCCTGGTCATGCCTGTATCTACTCATAATGCTGGACAGAGCAAAAGGCATGGATGAATGCATCAGATATATAAAAACAGATAGATAGAGAGAGAAAGAGAGAGAGAGAGAGAGAGAGAGAGAGAGAGAGAGAGAGAGAGAGAGAGAGGAAATTGAGAAATAACTGGGGCACTACAGAGGTCAAAGGAGGTAATCTTCCATTTTGTTGCTGAGTGTTTTGGCTATATTTTTGAAACCTCTCACAACCATTTTCCGGCAACAACAAACTTGCCGATCCAGAAGAGTGGAAACTAGTGTTATCCAGAGTGATCCAGAAGAGTGAAAACTAGTGTTAACCAGAGAGATGTCGCTGAAGTGATGTTCCATTTAAAGACAGCATCTTCATCGTTCCCCGTCCACTCTGCACTGCATGGCCACCACCTCAAGCAGGCTCTGCCCTCTACTGCCCTACTCCAAAGCTTCTTATGTCTTTCTCACACGAACACACACACCCCCACACACACACCCACCACACACACAAACACATACTGTATACACACAAAAGCGGAAGACTCCAAATTTGAAGATAACTACAGCTCCCTTTGTGCCCGACACAAATTTAGATTAAGATGCTCTCTGGGCACAATACACAGGGCTGGGTCTAACTGAGCTCTGAGCTTGCTATCACAGAGTTTCCTTTCATGTCTTCGTCTCCATCTCTCTTCTCTGTCCTAGTGGTGGTGAAGGAGTTGTTCCTGGAGTAAATCTCTCTCTCTGAGACTCCACACTGCACAGTGGACACCAGAGGTGCACCTGCACGGACCCCTGCTGTTCTCTAGCGCCAGTTTGTTTTTCTTCCAGAAGGAGCAGTGAGTGTGTGTTGGAACCAAGAGAGGGCAGCTGCAGTAAGAGGATGGTTTTCTGTGATCCCGACCATCTGAAGCTTTGGGGCCTCGGGGGAAGGACATGGAACACTGGGCTCAGACATGGACTCTACTTTACTTTCCCCACTTTCCCCTGATGATGGACACGTGCAGAGAAGAGAGAGAGAGAGAGGAGAGAGAGAGAGGGAGGGAGAGAGAAAGAGAGAAAGAGAGAGGGAGAGAGAGAAAGAGTGGAGAGAGAGGGAGAAAGAGAGAGGGAGAGAGAGAAAGAGTGGAGAGAGAGAGAGAGAGAGAAAGAGTGGAGAGAGGAAAGAGAGAAAGAGAGAGAGAGAGAGAGAGAAAGAGTGGAGAGAGAGAAAGAGAGAAAGAGAGAGAGAAAAGAGAGAGAGAGTGGAGAGAGAGAAAGAGAGAGAGAGAGAGAGAAAGAGTGGAGAGAGAGAAAGAGAGAGGGAGAGAGAGGAGAGAGAGAGGGAGAGAGAAAGAGAGAGAAAGAGAAATAGAGAGGGAGAGAAAGAGAGAAAGAGTGGAGAGAGAGAAAGAGAGAAAGAGAGGAGAGAGAGAGAGTGGAGAGAGAGCAATGCATCATATGATTTGTTGTGCCAATAAAGCATATTTGAATTGAATTGAATTGAGAGAGACTGGAGATTGGAGAAGGGAGTTAAACCTATTTTTACTGATGTCTGGTGGCTTTGTGATGTCATTTAAGGGAGTGCTACTGCTAAACGTCTCCATGGTGACCACCTCACCAGGGACCAGGGTCTGCTAGCACAAACATTTGAACATTTACAAACACACACACACACATGGCAACACACAACTAAACACAACCACACATGACCAAAAACACAAGCACATACAGTACATGTACATAGATGCACACCACAGACTGAGACGACTCAGAATCCCTCTTCTCTCAGACATACACCCAAAAACAACAGACATGAGACAGGTGCATCTTGCCAAGACGCGACGACTACACTTACACACACACACACACACACACACACACACACACACACACAGAAAGCCAAGTAGTTGGGGTATTTCAAGGCGCTCAGTCGCTGGAATCCGACGGCATATCTGATGAGAGGTGGTTTTTTCCCACTCACAGCAGGTACTGAGTGATGGGCAGAATAACAGCCTTCACGTCCTCACACGCAGCGCACAGCTTACTGCTCAAACCACATATGAACACACACCACACCCAGAGGAGACACGCATGCAGGAGTCTGTGTGTGTGTGTGTGTCTCTCCTCATATAACCCCCCACACACACACAAACACACACACAATCTGACTCAGTCTCTCTCTGAATCTAAAAGCCCAATGGATCACCTGAACCACCCACCAAAAAGGCATTTGCTTTGCTAATGAACGAAGCATACACTTTCAGGAGAGGCAAAGAGAGAGGGGGGTTAAGGATAGAAAAAATAACTAGGGGGGTGCAACTATTTGTGTGAGTTTGAGTGTGTATTTTTGTGAGAGTGTGTTTATGTGAGTGTGTGAGTGAGTTAGTTTGAGTTCCTGTGAGAGTAACCTAACTGCACAACAGCAGTCAAGCAATGGGGCAAAGTAGGGAACAGGGGCTCAAGCCTCAGTGCAAATGAGGATTGATCAACACAGGTGGAGCATTGTGCAGGAAGAGCTCCCTGACTTTGTGATTGTTTACAGCAATGCAACAAGTTCACTTTGATCTACTTAAGCACATATACACACACACATAGAGAGACACACACATACACACATTGGGCAGCCGTGGCCCACTGGTTAGCACTCTGGACCTGTAACCGGAGGGTTGCTGGTTCGAGCCCCAACCAGTGGGTCTGGCTGAAGTGCCCTTGAGCAAGGCACCTAACCCTCACTGCTCCCCAGGCAGCTCACAGCTGTAGCAGGCAGCTCACTGTGTGTTCACTGTGTGCTGTTTGTGTTTCACTAATTCACCGATTGGGTTAAATGCAGAGACCAAATTTCCCTCACGAGATCAAAAAAGTATATATACTATACTATATACTATATTATACCATACTACACACAGCACTTGCTGCAGAAATGCACTGGGAAAGCTCCTTATTGTGTGTGTGTGTGTGTGTGTGTGTGAGTGAGAGAGAGAGAGAGTAGTGAGTAGAACAAGGACATGAGGATTTCTACTGAAAAAACAAAGTAAAGTACTGATGATTTTTTTGTGGGAACAAAACAAAATGAAGAAAGGTTGAGAGAATGAAAGAAAGAGAGTGAGAGAGAAAGAGAGAGGGAGAGAGAGAGAGACAATGAGAGAAGAAAGAAAGAGAAAGAGAGAGAGAGAGAGAGAGAGAGAGCAAGAGAGAGAGAAAGAAAGACATATATATAGAGAGAGACAAGACATGACTAACGTGGAGGCGATGGAGACGTGAGGCGCGGAGCAGATGGAGCAGAAGGCTTTTTGTTCCGTAAGTGAATTGTGTGATTTCTCTCCCTCCCTCTCTCCCTCCCTCCATCCTTCTCTATCTAATCACGTCCAATCAGAGAGCAGCCCTGTGGAGGCCCAGGCTAGGTGATGAGCTGCGGAGATGAGAATGGACAGCACACGTCTTCTTTGTTTTTCGCTTCCTTATGAAAGCACCACTTTCACCTCCACCTCTACTTACACACACACACACTCTCACACACACACACACACACACACACACACACACACACACACACACACACACACACTCACACACACACTCTCACACACACACACACACACACACACACACACTCCTCACACACACACACTGCAACACTCTCACCCACACGCTCACAAAACCCACACTCTTCTCACACACGATATTACATACACACACATTACACACACACACACACCGCACTGTCATTACACACAGATTTCACACACACACATCGCGCACACACACACACACACACGCTACACACACACACACTCTCACACACACACACACACACACACAAACCCACACTCTCACACACACACACACTCTCACACACACACACACACACACACACAAACCCACACTCTCACACACACACACACTCTCACACACACACACACTCACACAAATCCACACTCTCACACACACACACACACACACACGCACACAAACCCACACTCTCACACACACACACACACACACACACAGAATACACATGCACAAAAGCCCGGATAGACTCATACACAGACACACACAGAAACAAACACACTCAGAATATACACACACACAGGCAAGAACGTCTCACACACACACACACACACACTTACACTTTGCATGCACACACAGGCACACTCACACGCACAAAAACACAGATAGACACACAAACATACTCATACACAGAATACACATGCACAAACGCACCAACAGACTCACACACACACACACACACACACAGAAACAAGCACACTCAGCCAGGCACGTAACACACACACACACACAGAAACAAGCACACTCAGCCAGGCACATAACACACACACACACACACACACAGAAACAAGCACACACACACACACACAGACACACACAGAAACAAGCACACTCAGCCAGGCACGTAACACACACACACACACAATTTTCCAGTTAAAGGTCAATCTGGAGACACTCCATGGCGGTGCGGTAATTGAGGGGCAGTGGGGAAGTCCATCATGGAAGAGCTCAGTCAATATTGTTCTTCTATAGAAAAGTGCACCTGGATGAGTGTGTTTCAGGCTCCATTGATTCCTGAGCATACAGCTAGACTGCCTGTATATGCTCAACCCAAGTTTCTGGATGTGTGTGTGTGTGTGTGTGTACAGTATGTGTGTATGTGTGAGATAGAGCGTCCGGGGCCAGCTGTGTGCGTCAGCTTGTTTTAATAAAGCGTCCTGCGGCACCGGCGATGGACGCTCCCGCCGTCAATGTATTAGGCTAATGACCACAGCTCACGCAGGCAGCAGGCCCAGCAGCGCTGTAGCTCACTGCCGTACCGCACAGACAACACAGCTAACTGGGTTAGCACCACAAAAAACACACACACACACTGCTGCTGCTGCTCTGATGTGTGAGGCTGCCAGCTCACTGCTCCTGCCAGCTGGGGTGAGTCAGAGCATCTCTCACACTGTGAGCGCATGTGTGGTGTGTGTGTGTGTGTGTGTGCGTAGGTTGATGTGCGCATGTGAAATGTAAAGATGCTTTATGGAGGACAAAATGGGCACTCTTCTTTGTGTATGCATGTGTGTTTGTTTCCTTGTTTGTTTATGTGTGTGTGTGTGTCTTGGTCCTCCTACCAGGTGTTGTAATGTTTGACAGCAGACTTGACCAGTCTGCACAGCCTGTGATAAGAACAGCTCGTCTCGCATATGAAGCTGAAAGAAAATCAAAGGGCAAGACAGAGGAAGGCTGTGTAGGATGAAAAGACCAAGGAGGAAGAAAGGAGGCATCGACGCCATATCTGCCAGCATTGTGCATTATGCACTGAATCTGTGTGTGTGTGTGTGTGTGTGTCTTGTGTGTGTGTGTAATGCATGAGCAGATGGATGTCTTTGGGGGAGATAGAAAAGAACACCATCTTCCATCCACTAAAATCAGAGAGAGAGGGAGAGAGAGAGAGAGAGGGAGAGGGAGAGGGAGAGAGAGAGTGTGTGTGTGTGTGTGTGTGTGGAGGGGGTGGGTTCTACATTCTAATGTGTCATGCACACCTTGCCCTGTACACACTGTGTGTGTGTGTGTTTGTGAATATACACACAGATAATATCATATTATGTGTAACAAAAGTGTTTGCTGAGGGGCTTGCTGCTATATTTGCCCTCCTTTGCCAGTGATGGAAGCTGTATTCTGTTATCCTGTGGCAACGAGAAAACCCACTGAACAAAACAATTCACAAGTTGACATTACGTAACACCCACACTGACTCTCCATCAAGAGTCTTACGCGCGCACACACACTTTTCTGTAGCACCCCGGCGCCCTGTCAGACGTGACTGGTGCCTCAAAGACTCGGAGCTTCAGCAGGAAAATCAACAGGTGGCTCATTCAGCCGCTCAAATCACAAATAACAACATCTTCTGCTACCAACTCCTCCCCCAGAGCAAGGCTCAGTCACAGAGAACACTCCCAGCTGTGCTTCCAGGGCCTGGCTGTGTGAGAGAGGGTGTTCTGTTCCAGCTGTCTGAGTTGAGTGAGAGAGGGAGGGAGAAATAAAGCCATGCATGCGTTTTTGTTTATTTGTTCTGTAGATGTGTGTGAGGAGAGTGTGCCTGAGTGAAATGGAATAAGAACTAATAGTGAGATAATTTGTTAAATTGTAAATGTCATGTCACACAGTGTGCGTGTGCGTGTGCGTGCGTGCATGCGTGCGTATTGTTACGGCCCTAGTGTGTTCTGGCTATCTGTCTGTGTGCTTCTGCCTTTCCTGTTTTCAGGTCCCGCCCACCTCTGATTGCCAAAGTGGAGTTCCTGCTTGGGTCTGATTGGTCAGCCATTAAAAGGCTCAAGATGGCGTCAGAGCAGGACCTTTGTGTCCGCCAGCATCCACGGTTGTGTGAGAGCCATGGCTGTGTGTAGTGTGTGTATGTTTTATGTTGTGTCTTGTCCTGAGCTGTTGTCTTGCTAGGTGATCTGGACCTGCACATTTTAAGTTACTACAGTGGTAGTGTGTGCCGAGTGCGTCAATTACTCCCACTGGGGAGAGTGGCTATATGTAGCTGGCCTAGTGTGGCCAGGGTGTGACCAGTGGCTATATGTAGCTGGCCTAGTGTGGCCAGGGTGTGACCAGTGGCTATATGTAGCTGGCCTAGTGTGGCCAGGGTATGCCGGGTTCAGCAAAACTACTCCCAGTGGGGAGGTTGTGTGTTTGTTTGCTACTTTTAATTTGGCTCAGATCTCAGATAGTTATTTAGGAGCCCACACACAAACACACACACACACAGGAGACACACATGGAGACGTTAGTTAGTTATTTAGGAGCCCACACACAAACACACACACACACAGGAGACACACATGGAGACGTTAGTTAGTTATTTAGGAGCCCACACAAACACACACACACACAGGAGACACACATGGAGACGTTAGTTAGTTATTTAGGGGCCGTGCTGACATGTTGTGACATGTGCAGTCACACAACATCTGACAAGCTACAGTGTGCCTACGTGTGGAGAAAGAGAGAAAGATTGTGTGTGTGATTGTGTTTGATTGTGTGTGTGTGCGTGTGCGTGTGTGTGTGTGTGTGTGTGTGTGTGTGTGTACACATAGTCAAGTCAAGTCAAGTCAAGTTTATTTATATAGCACATTTCATACACAGAGGTCATTCAATGTGCTTTACATAAACAAAACCAAACAATAATAACAAATAAAAGCATAGAAGGGCAATATAGTCAAAGAATAGTTAAAAGGTAAAGATCATACTAAAAAGAAAACATAAAACACAAGGTAAAATAATTTAAAAATAAAGACTAATTAGTGAGCAAAAAGTATATATAAGCAAAAATAAAAAAAGTAATAAAAGACAAAGTAGAATAATTATCGAGGCAGATTCAGAATTTGTAACTTCGGCACAGTTAGCAGAAAGCGTCTGAGAACAGTTTGGTCTTAAGTCTAGATTTAAAACTGGCTACAGTTGGGGCCTTTTAATGTCATCAAAGTTGGTTCCACAGCTGAGCCGCGATAGCAGCTAAAAAAGCTGCTTCACCATGTTTAGTTCAAACTGTAGGTTTTACTAGCAGGTTTTTCACCTGGGACCTGAGAGGACGAGAAGGTGTGTACTGCTGAAGCATGTCTGACAAGTATTTAGGTCCTGCTCCATTTACTGATTTATAAACAAGCAATAGTGCTTTAAAGTCAATTCTGTGACTTACTGGAAGCCAGCGCAAGGACTTAGAATTGGAGTAATGTGGTCAGTTCTTTTAGTTTTGTTAGAGTCCTTGCTGCTGCATTTTGTATCACCTGAAGCTGTTTAATAGTCTTTTTAGGAAGGCCTGTGAACAGTCCATTGCAGTAATCAACCCTGCTGGAGATAAATGCATGAATGAGTTTTTCTAAGTCATGTTTTGACATCAGCCCTCTGGTATAGGTGTGAACACATAGGTGGGTAAGAGGGTCCTCCAGCAGGTGCGTGTGTGTGTGTGTACACATAGGTGGGTCATAGTAAGAGGGTCCTCCAGCAGGGTGTGTGTGTGTGTGTGTGTGTGTGTGTGTGTGTGCGTGTGTGTGTGTGTGCACACAGGTGGCTCCTCCAGCAGGTGTGTGTGTGTGTGTGTGTATGTGTGTGTGTGTGTGTGTGTGTACACAGGTGGCTCCTCCAGCAGGTGTGTGTGTGTGTGTGCCGCGTCTTGGCTTGTAAATCTTGTGTCTTGGCGAGGCGTCTGCAGGCGTGTGTGTGTAATATCGTCTTGGCGTGCGTCGCAGCGTCTTGTGATGTGTGTGTGTACACAGGTGGCTCCTCCAGCAGGTGTGTGTGTGTGTGTGTGTGTGTGTGTGTGTGTGTGTGTGTGTGTGTGTGTGTGTGTGTGTGTGTGTGTGTTGTCAGGTGGCTTCAGCAGTCGTGTGTGTATGTATGTGTGCGTGTGTGTGTGTGTGTGTGTCGTACACAGGTGGCGTGTCCAGCAGGTGTGTGTGTGTGTGTGTGTACACAGGTGGCTCCTCCTTGCGCAGGTGTGTGCAACATATGTGTCCGTGTGTGTG
This sequence comes from Alosa alosa, assembly GCF_017589495.1. Classification (NCBI taxonomy): domain Eukaryota; kingdom Metazoa; phylum Chordata; class Actinopteri; order Clupeiformes; family Clupeidae; genus Alosa; species Alosa alosa. The sequence continues at coordinate 37,432,733 of NC_063191.1, read as the reverse complement.
TGTGTGTGTGTGTGTGTGTGTGTGTGTGTGTGTGTGTGTGTGTGTGTGTGTGTGTGTGTGTGTGTGCGCGTGTGTGTGTGTGTGTGTCAGGGTGTGACACACACACACACTCACACACACTCTCACACACACAAATCACACACACAAATCACACTGTGAAAGACTAACAATAAATCCAGTCTCTGCTCTATCTCCTCCACTGTTCCAGTCTCTGCTCCATCTCTTTCTCTTGTTCCATCTTCAGCCTCTCTCTCTCTCTATCGCTCCCTCCCTCTCTCTCTCTCTATCGCTCCCTCCTCCCAGAAATGATGAGACTGGTCATTAATTCTAGTCAATAGAGAATAAAAAGTTAATTTACAGGCACAATAGCAGGCAGTGTGTGTGACCATGTGCGTGCTGTGAGTGTGTGTACACAGCCCATAAAGTGCATGTGTGAACAGTTAATATGGTGTGTGTGTGTGTGTGTGTGTGTGTGTGTGTGTGTGTGTGTGTGTACATGTGGTAGTTCAAGGATGAGCTCTGCTCCAAGCTGTACAATGAGGGTGAAGGATAGGCGAAGGAGTAGGGTATGTCTGCCTTAGTGTGTGTAATTGTCAGTGTGTGTGTGTGTGTGTGTGTGTGTGTGTGTGTGTGTGTGTAGAGAGTATGTGTGTGAGAGAGAGTGTGTGTAAGGGGGACAGGGGTCAGTACGATTCAATTAGAGAGCGAGCTGAGCTATCAGATGAAAAGCAGCACGCTGAATGAGACGCGCTCCGTTCGGCACACAACCCTTATGGATTAGACGCCCAGCATTCAGCCTCTTCTTTATGCATCCGGCTCTGAGTGTGTGTGTGTGTGTGTGTGTGTGTGTGTGTGTGTGTGTGTGTGCGCGTGTGTGTACATAAAGAAAGAGAGACAGAAATTGAGGAGGCAATGAAAAAAGGACAGATGTAGGAAGTGGAGAAATCAAAACAGGTAGAAAAGGGAAGTAAACACAGATGAAAAACAACAGAAGGTCCCAAACAGCACTAAGGGAAATGTTCTATTTAATTTGATTTCATGGATTGTTTTAAGAGTGATAGAGATAGAGAGAGGAAAGGGTGAACTAAGGGGATGATACAGAGATAAGAACGATAAGAAAGAAAGGGTGAACTAATAGAGTGATAGAGAAAGAAAGGGTGAACTAATAGAGTGATAGAGAAAGAAAGGGTGAACTAATAGAGTGATAGAGAAAGAGAGAGGAAAGGGTGAACTAAGAGTGATAGAGAGAGGAAAGGGTGAACTAATAGAGTGATAGTGATAGAGAGAGGAAAGGGTGAACTAATAGAGTGATAGAGAGAGGAAAGGGTGAACTAATAGAGTGATGGTGAGAGGAAAGGGTGAACTAATAGAGTGATAGAGATAGAGAGAGGAAAGGGTGAACTAATAGAGTGATAGAGATAGAGAGAGGAAAGGGTGAACTAAGAGCGATCTGAATTGAGCGTGATGAGTGGGATTGAGGCAGTAGAGGAGAGGAGCGGCAGGGCTCTACACTAACATTTTTTCCCAGGAGCACTTGTGCGCCCAAGTTAAAAAATTTAGGAGCACAGACAAAAATTTGGGCACAGTCCAGTTCTGTACTTAACTTAAACATAATCTAACATTACACTGCAGCTAACACTTAAACATGCCAGTGCACCAACCATGTATATTAAGAATGACTGACAACATTTAGGCTACAGGAAAATAGGATTTTAAAGATCAGTGCCTACTTTATTTTTCAGTCTGTTCTATTTCCCTACATTTTGTTAATGTAAAATAGTATAATACATTGCCATATTTGCATTTAGCCTGTATATCAAGTATCCTGCCAAATGTAGGCTAGTTTATTTATTTGTGAATCCATCTATAGCTAAACCAAATATGCCCATGGTGACCTATCGGACTGCATACTGCCTAATACTACTACTAAAACAGTCCATTTTCTCTTCCACAAAACCCAACATAGGCTAATCAAGGATATATATATTTTTTATACTTTTACTTTTTATTTAAAATATCTGCATTGATGGGGGCAGTAGGCAAACGTTAGGCCTACTTTCGTTTTGCACTTCAGCTTGTGTTTGGTGTAAACAAACAAGCATGCGTGGAAGCCTGGAGTTGTCAGTAGCGTTCTACCTTTGAATAAAATGGGAGTAGGCTATTACGGGAAGCTAGCCTACTTTTGTGCCTGTTTGCTACAGCTATATTTTTTGCATATTGCAGCCTATACGTCAACTGGGCTAAAAGGCATGTTAGGTTACCTTTCCTTCTCTCACTGCATTCTCAGAATCTCATCCTGTTCCTCCTATATCCAATGAATTTGGTGGATAGAAGAACTAATTTCTTCAATCTTTGCATCTTGGCTGGCTAGTCTAACTTTCCACATTTTCTGCGTGCTCTTGGATTTGATAGAAGGCGACTACTAGCCCGAGTCACAAGCTTGAAACTGCTAACGTTGATGGGAGGTGTAGTTTTTATGCTTGTGATTCTATGGTTTGCACCAGTAATGTTTCTTGATGTTGCGGTGTATTTTGTAGACAGACATTGACATGGTTAGAAGTCATTCGCACCAGTACGTCTAAATATTTTTTGGCACTCGCACGCAATCATTTTTACTCGCATGTGGGAGTGAAATGGGCGCACTGTAGAGCCCTGAGCGGCATGGGAGAGAATCCTCTAGGCCTGCGAGTAGGTGGAGCAGTCCCATTATGCATCCCACATCCTCCATAGAGAGAGAAGAGAGGGAAGAGAGAGTAGTCTTGCATCTGCATCTTTTTTAAAATCTCCTGAGTCACCATCTCTTTATCCCCCTCTTCTACTCTCTCTCTCTCTCTCTCATTCCTCTGCATCAATCTTCAGCACTTACAGCCAGCTTCCAGTTGGGTGCCCCAGATATGCAGCACTGAGTGTCCATCCTCTAGGCTGCCCCTTCAGGCTTGCTTCTTCTCTCTCCTCATTTTTCTTTCATTTGCTCATAAACTCTCTCTCTCTCTCTCTCTCTCTCTCTCTCTCTCTCTCTCAGTTGTCTGTGAGCTGCTGGGACTAACGGCCTGCCTGTGCTAAAGATAGACAGACACAGAGAGACAGCGAGAGAGAGAAAGAGAAGGAGAAAGAGAGAGCAAGAGCAATATAACAACTGAAAGAAAGGAGTGAACAGGGGATTGGCTGACGATCACAGTGAGACAGATTTAAAAAAAAAAGAAAAGATAGAGGCCAGGAGAGTAGAAGATGGAGAGAGTTAGAGGAGACATACCTTCCCTTACTTTTCCCTCTGAGAGAGAGAGAGAGAGAGAGAGAGAGAGAGAGAGAGAGAGAGAGAGAGAGAGAGAGGGAGAGATCAAGCGAATGAGCTATGCTAGCTGTTTCCCTATAACATCCTTTGCACTGACATCAAGCTGA
>NC_063191.1:37386834-37424334 GCF_017589495.1 Alosa alosa | reverse complement strand
GAGAATTAATATGGGAGGCCTCATTGTTGTGTATTAACTCCACGTCGCTGCTCAAGACATCATTTAGAGGCAAATGACTTAAGAGCCATCAAGGTGTTTGCCTTTCTGTACAAGAGGACTGCACAAATGGTTCTGCAGCTCAAGTGAGGAAATATAGCTGACATGACAAGTTTATGAGCCGATGGAGTAGTGTGTAGTGTGTGTAGTGTGTAAATCAGGAGCCTGTCTGTAGTGTGTAGTGTGTGTAGTGTGTAGTGTGTAGTGTGTAGTGTGCATGTACAGCCAATGCCATGGATAGGCTGTCTGTAGTGTGTAGTGTGCATGTACAGCCATGGATAGGCTGTCTGTAGTGTGTAGTGTGCATGTACAGCCAATGCCATGGATAGGCTGTCTGTAGTGTGTAGTGTGCATGTACAGCCAATGCCATGGATAGGCTGTCTGTAGTGTGTAGTGTGCATGTACAGCCAATGCCATGGATAGGTCTGGGTGTGTGGTGTGCATGTACAGCCATGGATAGGCTGTCTGTAGTGTGTAGTGTGCATGTACAGCCAATGCCATGGATAGGCTGTCTGTAGTGTGTAGTGTGCATGTACAGCCAATGCCATGGATAGGCTGTCTGTAGTGTGTAGTGTGCATGTACAGCCAATGCCATGGATAGGCTGTCTGTAGTGTGTAGTGTGCATGTACAGCCAATGCCATGGATAGGCTGTCTGTAGTGTGTAGTGTGCATGTACAGCCATGGATAGGCTGTCTGTAGTGTGTAGTGTGCATGTACAGCCATGGATAGGCTGTCTGTAGTGTGTAGTGTGCATGTACAGCCAATGGATAGGCTGTCTGTAGTGTGTAGTGTCCATGTACAGCCATGGATAGGCTGGGGGGGGTTATTGAAATCAGGAGCCTGTCTGTAGTGTGCATGCAGAGCCCAGGCCATTGATAGGCTGGGGGGGTTATTGACAGGTCTAACTGTAAATGGGGCTGGAGGGGACACACTGGAGGCTAGTACACAGAGACCTGTACAAGAGAGGGGATGAGGGCTGCAAGGTGGCGTGGTGACCTCTAGGTGGCCGGGGGCTCTGTGAGATCTCATAAAGGGCTTCATTCAGGGGAGGAAGGGGATGGCTGGTTGGGGAGTTGGCAATGCCCTTTGAAGGCCGTTTGTGTTCAGATCTCTCTCTTGCTCTCTCGCACTCTCTCTCTCTCACACACACTTTCACACTCTTACACACAGCTTGCATCCTTTTTCCTGGCATAATAGCATGGTAATTATATTCTCCCTGCACCTAACCTTTGACAGTCCCACAACTGAGCGGGAGAGAGACAGACTGTGTGTGTGAGAAAAAAAAGAGAGAGAGAGAGAGAGAGAGGGAGAGAGAGAGCACATCAACTCTCCTGCAGTAGCTCTCCCTCGTCTGAAGTGTTCTCACCAACATAATTTATATTTATAACTGCTACACATCATTCTGGAGTATTTCACTCCACGATCTCACAGTCCCTAAAGATAAACAGGGACCATCCCAACACAAAGCAGTGGAGCTTCCTAGCAGTCACAGGGAATGATTGAAACACTCAGGAGTCACCTGAAAGCAGCAAGCCTTCTGAATCTGGGAGAAGACAAAGAAAATGAGATCTTGTGATGTGGCAGTAGTGATGTCACAAAGGATTCCAAATGTTTGAAATGTTTGAAATGCCTTTGCTTGGTTTACACTGTAGGCCAATCTCAGCACAAAAAAATCTCAATCTCTAATGTTTTCTACAATGTTTTTAACGGAATATGTGATGTCACAATGACAAACTGTACAATAGTTAGTCAAACGCATTTAATTGCATCAACTGGTCTGATATGTGAAACCACAAATGTGTGTGACTCTACAACCATTGTTACAGTCTACCAAAACCGAAAAAGCTGTCACAAGGGTAACAGACTTAACAGAATCTGCAGTGATGTCATATTGGCTATATGATTCAACCGAAACTTCTGTCTGACCGTGATGTTATAATGGCTAAACAATTCAACAGAAACTTTTGACGAACAGTGATGTCACAATGGGTTCATTCTTCTTTTGTGAGGCGGTGGTTGACCTTAACAATGGCCCACAGACGCTCCCAGGGTTGGCATGGGTGGGGCTAAACTAGCCCCAACCCCCTTAACCACCTCAGCCTCCTCCCACAAACACAAGACCCCTCCACCCCGAGAGCCACACCCAATGTCAACCCCTTACAGAGACAGCTGCTGCCTACGAACACAAAGCAAAAAGGGAGAGTGACAAAAAGAGAGAGAAAGAAACAGAATGAGAGAGAGAGAGAGAGAGAGTGACAGAGATGGCAGTGACTGAAGAGTGTCTAATTACTCCCACAGCCACAGGGTTTCCCCCAGGAGCCTGGGCCTCAGACAGCCTCAATCAACCTCATCGGCATGACAATGGTGAGGGCTGCGAGCGCAACTGCCTTTGTCACGGCCGAGACAAAAGAGCCGAGGAGCTTAACCGCGTCCAGGAAGCGCCGCGCGCCATCTGAATACAGATCCGCTGTCACGCCAAGGCATACGCCCCAGGTGTCCGCTCTGAAGAAGCGACTTGAATGCAGAGAGGAGCGGGGAGGAGAGCAACAGTCAGATTAGAGAGAATGTGTGTGTGTGTGTGTGTGTGTGTGTGTGTGTGTGTGTGTGTGTGTGTGTGTGTGTGTGTGTGTGAGATTTGTCTGCAAGTAGAGTAGAGAGAAGCAGTCACCAGAACCCCTACAAGAGGGTCCAGTTTATGCAGAGCATTAACCCTATAGGGATCAAACCAACCGACCTCCCTATCTGAGAACATCTGCCCACAGAGGCCAGTTCAGTCTCAGTGCTCCCTTTGAGCTCAGGATGGCAGGCTAACGCCACAACACAACTGCCATTAGTTGTGTTGAACACACTGCTCACTGTACTGCTACCGGATAAGCGGTTGGGAGGGTCAATGAAAGGGTCTCCAGACGGACCTGCAGTGCAAATTTCCTGACAGGTTCGCTTGGGTTCACCCAGGCTGTTATGGGGGAAGGTATGAAGGATGAAGGCATACCCAGCCAATTTTAACCTGGAGATGACACGGTCAATATAACCAACCAAGCAAATAATGTTGCAAAGCTTGTGTCAACAGCTTGCAATATTACCACAGAGGCTGTGTTTGCAGGAGGATCATCTACATTTTTGTGTGTGTGTGTGTGTGTGTGTGTGTGTGTGTCACAGAGAAGTATGTTAATGGATGGTAATGGGAAGTAAGCATTAAAGGATTGACTGACAGTTATATGATACCACATTCATACTATATTGTTTCATATTGTTGAAGGTAACAAAGAAACAAAACCGATTTGCCTGAATATTGTTGAGGGAGAGAGATTGAGAGAGAGAGAGCGAGAGAGCGAGAACATGAGATTGAGAGAGAGAGAGAGAGAACATGAGATTGAGAGAGCAAGAGAGCGAGAACATGAGATTGAGAGAGCAAGAGAGCGAGAACATGAGAGAGGGAAGACATAAAGGAAGGAAAGCACTTGTAAGTGTGAGATTTAGCACTTCATAGAGGAGAGATGTAACGTGAGACGCTGCCTCCTCACAGAGGGGAGAGAGAGAGAGAGAGAGAGAGACAGAGAGAGAAGGAGAGAGAGAGAGATTGAGAATGACACTGTTTATTCGCACAGACGACAAAGATCAAGAGAGAGAGAGTGCTAGCGAGAGAGTGAGAAAGCGAGGGAGCGAGAAACAGAGAGATGCCGAGGAGAGAGAGAAAGAGTGAGAGTGAATGTGTGAGAGATTTAATGGAGCGGGGATGAGGAGAGGTAGAGATGTGGGAGGAGAATGTGAGAGGCAGATCCTGCTGAAGACGTGTCAGAGGCTAAACTAGCAGCAACAGCAGCAATAATAAATAAATAAAATAATAAAATAAAGAAATCAAATGAAAGAAATAAAACAGAGTGCAGGGAGAGCATCAAAGGCTGCTTCAGCTGGAATCTGACATGCCACATAAAACCCCACCGAGACACTTCAAGAGAGCGGCGCAGAGGAGCCGTCTGGGACTGGGGGGGGATCACTCTAGGACGCGCATCAAACCACAGCAAAACACATAAGACACATAACTGACAGATCATCTACACACACACCAGCCTTTATCTTATACACACCATCTCTCCTGTTCTGGGTAGAACACACTTATGAAGAAGCTATGCAACACCATCCCTTCTGTTCCGGTTAAAAACCTACCTTTTGGAGACGCTTTACACACAATCAAATTATGTATATAAGTTCTGGCTAAAAGCTGATGCTGTCAGTTTTTGTCACGTCGACAGTCATGCTTGAGAAATTGCTGGGCTTCTAAAGATTTAGCCAGCTGCTCGTTACTCTTCACTGGGCAGCTATATATATATATATATATATATATATATATATATATATATATATATATATATATATATGCCCAAAACTTGACTTCCCTAATGGCACTGCTGCTAAGCTAATGCCCTAGCGTTAAGATAATGTTCCAGGGACTGTGGAGGTGTGGCGCCAGCAGCAGTGCTGGATGGTGGCTGCTTGGCCTCCACTGTTCATGTGGGATGAGGCCAGGGTAGGGGTGGGGATGTCAGGATTAAGCCTGTACAGGGCTGCATTAACTGGTGCTATCTATCGCTAGGCTAATCTTCCCCTTGGCCCTCGTGGCCCTCGTGGCCCTCAAAACCCAGACCCACCTCATACTCCAACACCCCTCCCCCATCATTAAAGTGGAAGTGTAATGGGATGCAGGGGGTATGAGCTTCCTGTAATCGGATTAAAGGGATGAGCTCATTAGTAATGCCTCTGTTCTACCCCCCCATCCATCCACTCAAGCTCCACTCCAAAATCCCAGCCAAAGATAAGCAGCAAAGTTGGGCAACTCCAAACAATTCAAGGCCAATCAGATCAACAAGCAGGGATGATGCCACACAGGTAAACACTCACACTCACACACAAAAGAAATAATAAACAGACACAAAACCATGAAGACTTATTACATTCTTAACTCTGCCAGTAAATACAGTTTGGACTGGTTATCAGGTTGCTGCATCTGTGATACGGCTCAGTCTAGCGTCTGTCTTTCGTTTCCATAATTAGGGCTGCAGAGTCATTATAAAGGCTACAGTAGATCAGCAAGACAGACAAGAGACACAGTCTCGCAGAGACACAGAGAGAACAAAGAACAGAGAGAGGGGGACTGAACAAAAGAAAATAACGCATGAGAGAGAGAGAAAGAGAGAGAGCGAGAAAGAAAGAGTGAGAGAGAGTAAACACAGAGGGAGAGAGAGAAAAGGTAAGAAAGGGAAGGCAGAGAGAGGAGACTCAATGAGGTAGGACACAGAAAAACAAAAAGAAAAGGCCGAAATGGAAAATAGAAGAAATAAATGAGGTGAGTTTGAGGAGAAGAGGTGAAAGGAGAGGGAGATAGAGAGGAGATAGAGAGAGGGAGAGAGAGAGGGAGACATTGTAAGAGACATTGAAAGAGAGGTGCAGGATTGTGCAAGAACAGCATTGTTGAGTAAGGCCAACGAAGCTGAATTGAACAGACAGTCAGTGATGGAGATCAGAGACTTTACAATGGAGATGAGAAAAACAAACAGACTAAATGAGCACCTGGTCCACCTTGCGGTCACTCCATTTATCTCGGCCCTTCTCATTATGGATTTCTCCAGCATCACGCGACATCAGTGACTGCCCGTTCTAATGTCCCTTTCATGGCTTTACATACTCTTCTTCACCCAATTACACCATGATGGCTACATTTGGAGAAGCAGAAATTCTTAAGCTGCTGAAAGATACATCCTCAGATACAGTAGATAAAGTACTAATACTATAATCTTACAGCTATAAACACAGTTTGCAAATGGTAATAGCTACATAGATGTAATAGATGTCAATTAAATTTCTATATTTAATTAAACATAAATAATAACAGTAATAATATATACACAATATATAATAACAGTATCCATCTATCTAATCGACTATCAATTCAATCCAACTCACTTTGTCTCTATTCGGTCTTTGTTCTTCCTCTCTCATCTATATCTCCCCCCTTCCTGGCCCCTGGAGGGCCTTGTGAGCGAGCTGCGCTGTGAGGCCCTCCATGGCTGCCTGTCACTGCTGTACTTGAATCCGCAGAAAGCAAGTGGACGACAGAGAGGAGAGATAGAGAGAGAGAGAGGGAGCGAGGGAGAGAGAGAGAGAGCGAGGAAGGGATGGAGGGAGGAAGAAAGAGCCTCAGCAGAAGCCGGGAGACACGCGGTAAGAAGTGATTACCAGCAGAGTCTCCACTAAGACCCGTCTCTTCATCTCTCCACTCTGGCACTCTCCCATCATCACTCTTGCTCTCAGTTTTTATCCCTCCCTCATTCCCTCCCTTCCTCAATCTATCCTTCTCTTCATCTTGCCTTGCTTTTCCCCTACATCATTTTTGCTCTTCTCTCTCTCTTCACTCTCCTCTTCTTCCCCTCCTTCTCTTCTCTCTCTCTTCACTCTCCTCTTCTTCCCCTCCTTCTCTGCTCTCTTAGTTGCTCTACCATCTTTCTTATTCGCTTTCTTTTGTCATGCCGTCTCTGACTCCCTTTCTCCTCATGATCTCCCTGCCCTGCTGTAGAGAGAAAGAGAGAGTGAGAGGCAATCAGTTATGTGCTGCTGCAGCTAATCAGCTAGCCTAGCGCTAACACCAGCGCTAACCCGCGACCCGAGGCCAGTTTGCGCATTAGCATAAAGAAAAGACGGCCGCGGACGGCCCTTTGATGCGCTTTCTCCGTAATTTATTTTGATTCGGTCTGTTCAAACAGAGTCAGCAGCTCACAACCCCACCATCTCTCTCCTGTACACACTCGTCTCACACACCAGGAACTAAAACTCCCCCACTCTCATGTTTTCTCTTCTTAAAAAAGCAGGAAAATACCAATATGTCTGGACTAAAGTTGTGTCCTCACACTGACACACACTCCCCTAGCTTAGGATGCCTTTACCAGCAGAGTTCCCAGTGCTAAAGGCTCTTCTGTGAAGGATTGACCCAGCGGGCTTTCAGCAGAGCTCTGCTGTTTAGAAGGCCTTGCTAAGGGGAGCTGGGCTTCACATGAAAAGACAAGACGCTAGAACAGGAGTGGGTGAAGAAACAACCTCCAGCTAGAGTTCTACTCGCCCCCTGGCACGTTATCACTCCCACATCTGCACAGAGAGTGGACTGGTTGCTTTGATCAGCTCAGGCTGAGGCGTTGCTGAACCCAGGAGCTCAAAAAAAATATTTTGAGAAATATGTATTAAAAAACAAGATGCGCGGCCCCCCATGTCTTCAGGACTGCAGGGCCTGCCATGTCCTCGTTTGTCTCCTCATCCCTCTTTTCTCTCTTTTCTCACACCTCCAGGGCCATCTATCCATCCATCTCTCCCCTCTCGCTCTGTCTATCCATCCATCTATGAATAACTCCCTCTTTATCTCTCAAATCTTATTTTGTCTCTATTGCTTTTTTGGTCCTTAACTCCATCCTTCCTTCCTTTCCTTTATTGCCCCCCTCTCCCCCTCAGTCTCCCTCCATCTCTCCACATGCACAGTATGTTCCTATATTTAACACTGCCTAGCTCACTCCATCCATCTATCTATCTATCTATCCATCTCCCAATCTCCATCTATATCCCCATCATACTCTCATAGCCCGCGCCATCTGACCACGCAGCAGCAAGGTGGGCCGGGTGGGTGGAGAGCGTCCTTTGTGTGTGTGTGTGTGTGTGTGTGTTGTACCTCTGTAGCTGAAGTGCTTGTGTGTGAATGTGTTCAGTGTGTCCCTTGTGTGCGTGGGTGTGTGTTTGTTGTGCATGTCTGAGCCTGTGTATATGTGGATGGGCCATAACTGCATGTATGTGAGCTGTGTATATGTGGATGGGCCATAACTGCATGTATGTGAGTTGTATATGAATGAGCTGAGAGTACACTACCCAGGGATGGGTTTCATTGTGTCCATGTGAGTAAACAGCTGGGTCTGAATGTACACATGCATATTTCATTGCCCATATGTGAGAGCATTTATTATGCATTTATGTCTGCTGACTGTGCCCAATATTGTTTCTTCAGATGAAAAACATTGACAGGGTTCGACTTACCCCAGATGGTGTATATACAGTATGTATGTGTGCATTTGTGTGTGTGTGGTGTGTATGTGTAAATGTGGTGTGTGTGTGTGTGTGTAAATACATGTTGGCAGAATGTACATGACATGAATATGAATGAAACTGAGCTCGTTGGATAGAGGCACCTCCATCTCAGGCTGCACTATGCAGCAGGCGGTCACACTGTGATTCGGCTATCCACTGCTAGCCCCCCCTAGCCACCTGGGATCCCTCTGATACAGATATCAGTGTGTGTGTGAGTGTGTGTGTGTGTGTGAGTGATCTTGGTTGCCGAGACCACCTGGTGAAGCTTCCAGTAAGGCCGCCAAGCCGACACTAACACAACCATAAGGCGGCTGTCCAACAGGAGCCAGACACACACACACACACACACACACACACACACACACACACACACACACACACACAAGAGAGAGAGACACAGAGAGAGAGTGAGAATTGAACCAGAAGAAGCAGGCGTCAGTGCCGTTCAAGATCAGTCATACGGGCCAGATCAGATAGGACAGGACAGATAGAGCCATGGAATGAGAGCAGGGGAGAGAGAGAGAGAGAGAAAGAGAGAAAGAGAGAGAGAGGGAGAGCAGGGGAGAGAGAGAGAGAGAAAGAGAGAAAGAGAGAGAGAGAGAGAGCAGGGAGAGAGAGAGAGAGCAGGGGAGAGAGAGAGCAGGGGAGAGAGAGAGCAGGGGAGAGAGAGAGAGAGAGAGAGAGAGAGAGAGAAAGAGAGAAAGAGAGAAAGAGAGAAAGAGAGAAAGAGAGAGAAATTTGGTAAAATTGTATACTTTGACTTTTAAAGCCCTTTATTTTAAACCTCACCCGAGAACCATTGAAATAATACTGCATTTTACACCAAATTAAAAAACTAAAGTAAATGACACCCCTTGGTCACCATTTTAAGCCACGTTCCCATGTCACTGGCACCAACGTCTACAATGTCACTATTGTATTTGGAGCTGAGATTTAATCAGGGATGTCATATCAATACCCTGAGAGGAAGAAGGGAAAGAGAGAGAAATAGAAATAGAGACACAAAAGATAAGAGATGAAAGAGAGGATGATGGATGGAACAGGGAGGAGATAAAGAAGGGAGAGAGAAATGAGAGAGAGAAGAAAATAAACAAAAAGATGAGGAATGGAAGAGAAAGAGAGAGAGAAAGATTGAGAAGAAATGCAGAGAGCAAAATGGAGGATGAGGAAGATGGGAATAAAGAGAGGGAATCAGATTTGGCAGACAGAGAACCAAAGGAGGGCAGGGCATCTTTACAGCAACTGGACAAGAGAGAGAGAGAGAGAGAGAGAGAGAGAGAGAGAGAGAGAGAGAGAGAGAGAGAGAGAGGCATGAGACCAAAGTTATTATGAGGGAGGAGAAAAGCGGAGAACTTTCCAGAGAGTGAGTGGAGAGTGGGAACTGCAGAGTCAGCAGGGGGGGCAGCAGCCGTGGGCTCCGGGCGTCTGAGCAGCACACGGTGTCCAGCAGACAGAGCTTGCAGAGCCGCTGGGCCAACGCCTCAGGCAGTGCCTGGGGGGGTAGACGGGTGGGGTTGGGAGGGCATCAGGTGGTGTGCCAGCTGGAGCCCCCCATTGAGCCCCTGTGCCCTGTGTGTGTGTGTGTGTGTGTGTGTGTGTGTGTGTGTGTGTGGCAGCAGATGTAACTGCCCAGCCTGGGCGTCTCTGGGTGGGCCAGCGCTGGCAGAAGGGGGCAGGGCTAGAGCGCTTGGCCCGTGTGAGTGTGTGTGCCGTGCCTGTCCATTATTATCCCAACCCATCATCCCACACAACACCAAACCCCAAGTGTGTGTGTGTCCTTCTGTTTATGCACATATTTATTTATTTATGTATTTATTTATGTGTGTTTACTGAACACATCGGCCGAGCCCAGTGATCCATCCTCCGCTCTGTTCCGCTCTGGTCTGTGGAGCGACAACCCAGCCATCAGAGACAACCCAGCCCCCAGAGACAACCCAGCCCCCAGAGACAACCCAGCCCTCAGAGACAACCCAGCCCCCAGAGACAACCCAGCCCTCAGAGACTAAATGATGGGGGTCTCTCTCCTTCTCTCTCTCTCCTTCTCTCTCTCTCTCCCTCCCTCCCTTTCTTCCCACAGGGATCCTTGGGAGGGCAGCCACGTTGGGGTAGATGAAGGCTGATTTAAGGCCCCATTGTCCCGCTTATTCAACGCTAAGAGCAGCCCACGAGTTCCTGCGGCGGTGGCTGCATTGCCTTAGTGCGCTTTCTTCTCCTCCTCTTCCACCTTCTCCTCCCTCCTCTTCCACCCTTTCTTCTCCTCCTCTTCCACCCTTTCTTCTCCTCCTCTTCCACCCTTTCTTCTCCTCCTCTTCCACCCTTTCTTCTCCTCCTCTTCCACCCTTTCTCCTCCTCCTCTTCCACCCTTTCTCCTCCTCCTCTTCCACTCTTTCTTCTCCTCCTCTTCCACTCTTTCTCTTCCTCGTGTACAGGAAGGGCGTGGAGGAAAAAAACACACTAGCAAGGTAGTAGTCTGGGAGTTCCTTCAGGTGAAGTGTGTAAAAACACACTAGCAAGGTAGTAGTCTGGGAGTTCCTTCAGGTGAAGTGTGTAAAAAAATTGCATTAGACATTTTAACTAAAAAAAAAAAAAAAAATCAATTGTGGTTAATGAGAGGAATGATTAGCATTTTAATGAGGCGGGAGAAATGGTAATGTTTTTACTAACTCCAGGGAGAAGGAGGCCATATTGATTTGGAGGCGTGCACAGACCCACGGTGTTAGCCACACTTCAACGCACTTCCATACGCCACATACACCTCCAGGGAGATCACGCACAACCTGTCTGTGTGTGTGTGTGTCTGTGTGTGTGTGTGTGTGTGTGTGTGTGTTGGAGGGGGGCTGTTGGAATAAACAATGGAATTTTCCTGTTTCTTTATGTGTGTATGTGTGCATGTGTGCGCATGTATGTTATTGACTAATACATTTTCATTGTATGTTTATGTGCATGTGTCCACATATATCTGTTCTCCCTCTCTCTGTGTGTGAGTGTGTGTGTGTGTGTGTTTGCATGCCAATATCCAGATAATTCTGGATAGTTCCACAGATCCAATGATGTCTAGATCAGCACGAAGACTGATCTTTCAAGGTAATGTCGTATAATGCAGTAACATAAATCCCAGACTGATGACGTGTATAATGTCATGCAAGAGTCTAATGTGGGCTACATGACTGGCTCCATCACCCTCATAGATCACCTCTCTTTTCCCCATGTCTCTCTCTTTCTCACACGCACACACTCACACACACACACCTTGCCCCACAGGTGACCTCGAGACGGCTGTTGAAGAGAAAGGTGACCTGCCTGGTCGTAATTACGAGCATCGCTGAGCAGCAGTGGGATTGCCGCGGCGACAGTGCGGGTGATACATGGCATAGATGGGTAATGTGCTGATGGGTAATATGCAAATGAGGGGGGAACAAAGAGCCTGGCACAGCAAGGGCACCTTGAGCACCTTGAGCACCTTGAGCACCTTGAGCACCTTGAGCACCTTGAGCACCTTGAGCACCTTGAGCACCTTGAGCACCTTGAGCACCTTGAGCACCTTGAGCACCTTGAGCACCTTGAGCACCTTGAGCACCTTGAGCACCTTGAGCACCTTTGAGCACCTTGAGCACCTTGGAGCACCTTGAGCACCTTTGAGCACCTTAAGCACCTTGAGCACCTTTTGAGCACCTTGAGCACCTTGAGCACCATGAGCACCATGAGCACCATGAGCACCTTGAGCACCTTGAGCACCTTGAGCACCTTGAGCACCTTGAGCACCTTGAGCACCTTGAGCACCTTGAGCACCTTGAGCACCTTGAGCACCTTGAGCACCTTGAGCACCTTGAGCACCTTGAGCACCTTGGAGCACCTTGAGCACCTTGAGCACCTTTGCGACCTTGGCGACTTTGAGCACCTTTGAGCACCTTTTGAGCACCTTTGAGCACCTTTAGACTTTGAGCACCTTGACTTGTTCTTTCGCCCAAAACGTACATAGATATGTTTGTGAGTGTTATCGGTCAGAGACACCAAAACAAAGGAAGCCGCTGATGCCTTGAATAGGTGGTGTGTGTGTGTGTGTGTGTGTGTGTGTGTGTGTGTGTGTGTGTGTGTGTGTGGGGGGAAAAGCATGGGTCATGAAGCAAAGAGCAGATGACTGTTGATAATATATGGATAAGAAATCATTCATATTCATGGCAACCTGTATCATTTATTACGCTGTGCTTCATCGACACGGAAGAGCCTCGGGTTTAGCAGTTTTAGCTAATCAAATCAGCCCGTGAACGAACGAACGAACGAGCAAGCAAAAGATAGAGAGAAAGAGTGTGAGAGAGAGGGAGAGAGAGAGAGTGAGAGTGTGAGTATCATAAGACAAAAACACTTTAGCCCATATTTTGCCTTTGGCAAAGAAAACATGAAGAAGAAAAAAAAATGAAGCCCTTTAACACTGTCGTTATATAAACATATTAAACTCCGCTCGCTCATTAGCCTAGCGCTGATGCTACACCAACCAGGAACATTAAATCTGTAGCGCTGGTGGCTATTAGCCAGACGCTAGTCATACTGTGCTTGTTAGTCTGCCTGACGAGGCCATTACCACGATTGGTTACCGTGGCAGGAGCGCCTGCCGCTAGGGGTCATGGGAAATGTTCGACCGAGCTAAATGGATGATGGCACTCCACAGCAGGCGAGCAAAGATCCCATGGCTACAGGCTAACTTTTTGAGGCCACTAAGGAATTAGCATTATTCATTAGCAAGGTCTCCATCTCCACTGGTGATCAAGAACCCAACTGGGACTTAAGCCAAGCAATCTTAACTTATTATGAGAAATACATCACTGTGCTGGTGTTTCAACATACTGTTGTGAAGCCTAAGAGAGCAGCACAATATAAATCCTATGGCACACATGGCCTGCCCTCCTCCACCACCACCTCCTCTTCCTCCATCTCCTCCTCCATCTCCAGGCCAGCAGCCCTGTCCAGGATGCTCGTCCCTGGTGGAAGTGGGAGCTTGTTCACAGTAAATTACGGGTCGAACGGCTGTCAATTACCGGGCAGAGCCACCACTCCCAGACCTTTAGCAGGCGTCGGAGGGGTACTTACATCCACCCTTAATGTCATTAAGAGAGAGGGAGAGGGAGGATGTGGGGTGTGTGTGTGTGTGTGTGTGTGTGTGTTTTCCTGACAGTCACTCCGAGCACTCTGCAGGGAAATGATGTGTGGAGTGGGAGAGCAGGAGAGAGAGAGAGAGAGATAAAAATCACTCCAGCTCAGTAGCAGGGCCAGATGGACCACTAAGAGGACTGGCCAGCACACTCACAGTGCCAAAACAAGAGAGAAAGAGATAGAGAGACAGAGACGGAGAGAGAAAGAAAAAGGTTGAGAAAAAAACGAGAAGGACAAATGGAAGATAGAGATGGAGAAGGTGGGAGAGCAACGGAGTGAGAAGTGACCTCATTTGCCATGAGGTCACACAGATTCTATCCCACCTCATAGACTCAGCAGAGAGGGAGGCTAAAGGGCCAGTGGAGAGGAGAGATACAGCAATGACCATCACCGACTATCAGCTACTGACCCTTCCTTCCTTCCTTCCCTCCTCTATCCATCCCTCTCTCAAAGTTGTGTGTCTCTCTGTGTGTGTGTGTGTGTGTGTGTGTGTGTGGTGCCTGAATAAAGACGCATCTCTGTTCGGAGCTCCAAGGGATATGATGATTCTGAGTCAGAGTCCCACCTGCAAACACACACACACACACACACACACTTCTATCGGAGCACAGATGGCCACTGTGAATTACTCCCCTGCTTCTGCTATGAAAGAACACCGAGAGAACAAGAGAGAGACAGAAAGAGAGAGAGAGAGAGAGAGGGAGAGAGAGAGAGAGAGGGAGGGAGTGAGAGGGAGAGAGAGGGGAGGAGGGTGAGAGAGAGAGAGAAGAGGGGGAGAGAGAGAGAGAGAGAGATGAGGGAGAGGGGAGAGAGAGAGGAGAGAGAGAGAGAGATGAGGAGGTGGAGAGAGAGCGAGAGAGAGAGAGAGAGAGATGAGGGAGTGAGAGAGAGAGAGATGAGGGAGTGAGAGAGAGCGAGAGATGAGGGAGTGAGAGAGAGAGAGAGAGGGAGAGAGAGACAGAGAGAGAGAGAGGAAGAGGGATGGAGGAGAGAGAGAGAGAGATGAGGAGGAGAGAGAGAGGAAGAGAGAGAGAGAGAGAGAGAGAGAGAGGAGGGAGGAGAGGGAGAGAAGAGGGGGAGAGGGAGGGAGAGAGAGAGAGAAGAGGGGAGAGAGAGAGAGAGAGAGAGAGAGAGGGAGTGTGGAGAGAGAGAGGGAGAGAGAGAGAGCCAGAGAGAGAGAGATTAAGGCACAAGCTTTAAACATGGATTTAGTTACTATTTTTTTTAAATATAAGGTTTCTTTTAGTTTAGACTTTGACCCCTTTAAAAACAAATATTGTATATGTTTGTATTGTCATGTTACTGCTTTGGCAACACTATTTTCTGAGTCATGCCAATAAAGCACATTTGAATTTGAATTTGAATCTTGGAGTGAGAGAGAGAGAGAGAGAGAGAGAGAGAGAGATGAGGGAGTGAGAGAGAGAGAGAGAGAGATGAGGGAGTGAGAGAGAGATGAGGGAGGGAGTGTGAGAGAGAGAGAGAGAGAGAAGCCAAGAGTAGGGTAGAGGACAGAGGGCAAGTTAAGAGGAGGAGGAGGAGGAGGAGGGGGGAGGAGGGGGGAGGAGGAGGAGGAGGAGGAGGAGGAGGAGGAGGTAAATCAAACCCAATGGGAGCAAAGCAAAAAGAGAAAGATAAATGACAGAAAGACGGACAGAAAGCAAAAAATGAAGAAAGCAAGTCAGAAAGATGGAAAGAAAGCCACTCGCTCATCACCAGATCTCCAGCCTCCTTTAATGGGAGGAAATCTATTATCTCTTTAATGAAATCTAATCATGGAAGCAGGCCTTCCTCACACTGGCAGAGGAGAGGAGAGGAGAGGAGAGGAGAGTGGAGAGAGGGAGGGAGAGAGGGAGGGAGAGGAGAGGAGAGGAGAGGAGAGGAGAGTGTGAATGGAGAGAGGGAGGGAGAGGAGAGGAGTGGAGAGAATTAAAGGGAGAAATGGAGACAAAGAACAGGGGAGGGGAAGACAAATGAGGGGAGAACATCAGTCTGTGTGCATATATGTGTGTGTGTGTGTGTGTGTGTGTGTGTGTGTGTGTGTGTGTGTGGAGTGTGAGAGAGAGAGAGAGAGTTAGAGAGTTTAAAGCAGTGTGTAATTGGCAGAGTTGAGACTGAATAAGAGCAAAGAGCAGGAAATCTCACACATTAGGCAACGCATACCTTTGCTGAGCTAAGCTGAACACACACACACACACACACACACAGATCTCTGACACACTTCTTTATAGCTAAAGTAAAATATGACCTTCTCTCTATCACTCTCTCTTTCTCTCGGCCTCATCTTTCATCTTTCATATTCATTTGACTTCTCTAATGACTTTGCTCATTTTCTCACCATGACGGGGTGGCGTGGGGGTGCAGGCACGTTAACAGTCCCCATTAAAGTCCAATATGTCAAATGACACACGCACAAGAATGGATCGATCAGCTTCAGTGCATTCTGGGTAATCCCAGAGAGAGAAACTCCACCCGAAATTGAGGCCGCCAGAACAATCGCCCCCTCAGCCCTGCTTCCTCACTCTCACTGCAGACTTGTATCTCGGTCATCTTCGTCATCATCATCATCAGCAGCAGCTTCATCTTCGTCTTTTTGTCCTTCTCCAACAGACGCGCGTCGCAGCGTGAGCGGCACCAGCAGTGCTGTTTGGAGTAGTGGCTACGTGTGCTGCCTTCCTGTAAGCTTCATTTCCACAGGAAACGAGAGGACAGCCAGACAGGGATCTGGACTGCTCAAAATGGAGGACTGTTTATGAAAGAGACCCATTAACACTGCAGGTGCCTTCCTGAAAAACATCAACACTTTGACCTTATCCAGGAAGTCCACTTGTAATTCTCCCCATATCTGTAAGTGTATGTGTGTGTGTGTGTGTGTGTGCGCGTGCATGTGTGTATTAGATGTGTGTGTGTGTGTGTGTGTGTGCGCGTGCATGTGTGTATTAGATTAGATGGAACACTTCCTTTGTCTGGGGCTTCCTGTCTTGTGAGATATTTAGCGTCCGGCTGAACTGTGCTTCACACACAGGCGGTGCATTCGTCTCCTCGCTGAGCCATCTCTAACCTTTCCTGCCGTGACTCAAAGCAGGCACCAGTTGCTCCATTCGGGGGAGGGAGGGGGTCTGACTAAGTCCCCGGCAGCCCTTTGTGCCTCACTGCAGAGCCTACGAGTCACATGCCCACAGTGCTGAAAATGACTAACCACTCCACATGAAGAGCGAGCAAAATGGCCTTCAAAAAAAATTAAATAGATAAATAAAAATATTGTTTCAGCCGCAGAGCGAGTCAGCTCATTCCTCTCCCATTTATCAACCCCCCCGCCACACACACACAAACACAACACACAAAACCTAAATGATACACACTGCCCTACATCTGCACTACACCTGCACTACATCTGCACTACATCTGCACTAAACCTGCACTACATCTGCACTACACCTGCACTACATCTGCACTACATCTGCACTACACCTGCACTACATCTGCACTAAACCTGCACTAAACTTGCACTAAATCTGCACTAAACCTGCACTACATCTGCACTAAACCTGCACTACATCTGCACTACACCTGCACCTGCACTACATCTGCACTAAACCTGCACTAAACCTGCACTACATCTGCACTTACATCTGCACCAAACCTGCACTAAACCTGCACTGCATCTGCACTACATCTGCACTAAACCTGCACTACATCTGCACTACATCTGCACTAAACCTGCACTAAATCTGCACTAAACCTGCACTACATCTGCACTAAACCTGCACTACATCTGCACTACATCAGCACTAAACCTGCACTACATCTGCACTACATCTGCACTAAACCTGCACTACATCTGCACTAAACCTGCACTACATCTGCACTACATCTGCACTAAACCTGCACTAAATCTGCACTTTTCAGGAACACAGCCCATGAACAGCCAGATGTTCCATCAACACAACTCATGTCTGATGCGCAAAAAACTTTCTACCCCTTTGGTAGGTAAGTAAACGAATGCATGATGGGATACATACATATATAAATAAACAATAGATAAATAAATAAGTGCCACATGGCATTTTGTCCCTCTGCTGTCGTGAGGACTGGTGCGTAGGCTAACGCTACTCTCCGGTGTGAGTGGTCCACCCACTCTCCTGGACGAAAGCCTCAGAGAACGTGCAAGAGCCACGGTCTTGTCCACTCCACTAAGCCAATCGATCGCCGACGGACCGACCAGTCAGCCCGTCCGCTGGCATGCCCGTGGGCATGGGAACACAGCAACACTGTGTCAAACATTAACACACATTTGGGTTCATTAACCTTGAGGAGTGATCGGGACTGATTAACCCAGAGGGCGTGTGTGTGTGTGTGTGTGTGTGTGTGTGTGTGTGTGTGTGTTTGTACGCACTAACGCTTACTTACACAGCGTTAGTGCGTCCAAAACACACACACACACACACACACACGCCCTCTGGGTTAATCAACAGCATGATTATTACAGTGAGAGGTGATGAGAGAGACAGAGAGAGGCGTTGGTTTCTGTGTTGAGCTTCTATTTCTTGCTCACCAAGATCCCTAAGAGCCACAGACACACACACACACACACACAGACACACAGACCAGACAGAGACAGAGACACACAAACATTTGGATGGGGGCTTTATGGCCATCCTCATGGGCTGAGACCTGCAGATGCATCACTCTGTGTGCTTATTCAGTTTGAGCCCGACACAAAGCAGTATCACATTCCCCTGGCAGTCGCTCTCACACACGACACAGCGGATCAAGTTTAGCAGGTGAGCACGGATCCCACTCACTCACAGCACCGGAGGGGCCCACCGGGGAACACTGGAGGTGGGTGGGGGTGCATGCATGTGTGTGTGTGTGTGTGTGTATGCATATACTGTAAGTGTACTGTATATGTAATGTATGCCTACATTACATATGTGTGTGCTTGTGTGTGTGTGTGTGTGTGTGTGTGTGTCATACGTATATGTACTGGGTGTATGGGTGTGTGTGTGGTAGCAGAGACAAGAAGACTCCGAGAGAGAAGGGTTCTTTATTTGGCAGAGCCCGCAGGTTAAATGTGTGTGTGTGTGTGTGAGTGTGAGTGTGTGTTGGTGGGGGTGGGTTCAGGTTTAATTGCTGCACACTGGGTTGAAGTGAGCCCAGGTGTGCTGCCAAAAGATGACTCCCGCAGAGAGGCAGGTATTACGTTACCACCCCCACCCCATCCTAACCACCTTCCTGGCATAAATCAGACCTGAGTAGCTCACACACACACACACACACACACACCTCTCTGCACGTCAGATGTAATTCTCCCCCTTTGCATCTTGCGTACTCCCCAGAATCCAGCTACAAAAAGCCTGTTTGTCATCTCTGTGTATCTCTGACTCTCATGTGTATGACTATATACACACACACACACACACACACACACACACACACACACAGTCTAAATATTCCATTGCCGTTTCCTCTTGGCTCACTCATACATTCTCTATCTTCCTCTACACATGCAAGTGCACACACACAAACTAAATTTTGCATAGCTGTTTCTTCCTTACTCACTCAAATGTCCCTCCCTTTACTGTTCCCCCCGAGTGCTGTTTGTGTTGGCTCGTGAGCTGAGTTGCGCTGTGCTATACTGAGCTGACTGCTGAGGTGAGGCTGGGGTTTGGTAAACACACGACGACGCAAGTAAACAACCTCCAGCCCTGGACCGATTAGTGACCCATTCCATTTCATCCTGAACCAAAGGACCAATGCAGTGACCCCACAAAACATCAATCTGAACCAGAACAGCAAACTACTCCATAGCACTCTAACACAGTCTCATGGGATGAGAACAATGACCCAGTCCAGATCACGCTGAACTGGTGTAGAAGGCCCAACACATATCAAAACATCCATATCACTCTGAACTGGTGTACAGCAGACCCCACGCTACCTCATCACCGTCCCCTCCTGTACAGCAGACCCCAGGCTACCTCATCACCGTCCACCCTGGATTAGCACATCAGAGCACTCTGATTCACTACTGGACTTTAGAGTGATTCCCACCCTCCCTCTGGGACACTTTATCTCAACTCTCACTCTGTATGTATGTGAGTGTGTGTATATGGTATACTGTATGTGTGTGTGTGTGTGTGTGTGTGTGTGTGTGTGTGTGTGTGTGTGTGTGTGTGTGTGTGTGTGTGTGTGTGTCTGTGTGATAAAGACAGAGAGAAAAACACAGGCAGGGTGGGGAGTTGGTGGGCAGGAGTGGGGTCAAGCGTGCATATCTCCTGGAAACTTCTAGAATAATGTAAGAAGGGTTCCAGAGTACTGCCACATCAGGCTTTCAAAGAGCGGATGTCACTAAAGGGGGCCTGCCAATGATATGCTGTCGGACGCGTCTTACGCACAGAAACACACACACACACACACACACACACACAAAGAACACAAACACACATACACAAACACACACACTCAAAGAGCAGAGTGGCACTGACGCATGGCATGTGTTTATCAGCCGCTGAGATGTGGAGGACTGCCAGTCTGGAGTGTGTCAAAGACTGCACTGACCTGTTCCGTAATGGGAAGTGGAACGTTTGAGGTGTGGGTGCACTTTGTCTGCAAGTGTGTGACTGATGTGTGTGTGTGTGTGTGTGTGTGTGTGTGTGTGTGTGTGTGTGTGTGTGGAGCTATTCAGTTACTGCTGATGGTGTCCAAGCCTTGTCAAACACATAATTGAATGAGTGGTCAGTGTGCCACTGAATGATGGCGTATCTAAGTGTGTGTGTGTGTGTGTGTGTGTGTGTGTGTGTGTGTGTGTGTGTGTGTGTGTGTGTGTGTGTGTGTGTGTGTGTGTGTGTGTGTATGTGTGTGTGTGTGTGTGTGTGATTTTATTTCTGTGTGTGTTCTCTCCTGGGTGGTGCAGAGGGTGAGGAACTGAGCTGTTATCACAGGGTGACATTGAAACACCCTGCAAGGAAAACCTGCAACCTGAAAACCTGTGTGTGTGTGTGCGTCTTTGTGTGTATATGAGAGAGAGAATGTATGTGTGTGTGACCCTGGCTGAAAAAACCTCTCGGCATGTCAATCACAGCTTCACTGAGCCTGCACCCTTCAGTCAGCAGGGGAGAAACACACACACACACACACACACACACACACACACACACACACACACACACACACACACACACAGGAAACCAGCATTGAAACCACATAGAAATACACCCACAAAACACACACACACTCGCTCAAGCTCAAACTCCCCCACAGACACCTATGGCAGGGAGAACACACCAACGCCAAAGCTGTGACATTTTAAAACTGTTCACTGGTCATTTTTTGCAATTGTATTGTTTTTATTTGTAAGTTGCTAAATCATATATGTAACCACTAACCCTAGGATAGGACCATGCACCCACCAACATGCAAAAGTGGCCCATCCACACACACACATGCATGCAGCCACAGGCTCCAGCACACAAAACATGTGGAGGATCAATATCTTATTACACTAGCCTGAGGAAATAGGGGGGCTTCTGAGGAACGTGAACACACTCACACAGACACACACACACACACACACACACTCTCTCACACACACACACACACATAGGGCAGTAGAGAGAGAGAAAGGAAGAAAGGAGAGAGAGATATATACTCAGATATACAGGACTGCTGGGAGTAGCAATAATAATAAACCACCAAAATGCAGCTCAACTCCACGACAAAAAACAAACAGCCATTTCTTTGCCAAAATAAATAAAGAACAGAGTAAAATAAAACAATAGACCGAAATGAAATGGGAATCGGAGCAGAACCTCCGAACAGGCGCTCCAATTTGAAGGGAAAAAACGAACACATAAAGAAAGCGAGGAGGAGGAGAGACAGAAGAGAGAGAGAGAGAGAGAGAGAGAGAGAGGCAGGGAGGAAGGAGAGAGAGAGAGAGGCAGGGAGGAAGAGAGGAAATTAAGTGGTGGAGTTCCTACTGGCCAGTAAACAGATGGAGGCATAAAACGGCTCAGTTTGACCAGTGCACTCCCATAAAACGGCTCAGTTTGACCAGTGCACTCCCATAAAACGGCTCAGTTTGACCAGTGCACTCCCAATCTCCCGCCAGGCCCATCAAGAAACTCGGGCTACATGTAGAGGGGGACAGAGAGGGAGAGAGGGAGAGAGAGAGAGAGAAAGAGAGAGGGTTGAGGGAGAGGGGGACCAGTGCTCTCCCATAAGAGAGATAGAGAGAGACACAGAGAAATTAAGTCTAGGAGGTTGTGCTGATCCATACTGCTGACATATGGTTTGTTTACAGCTGAGAGTTCCAATAATCCCCCCCCCCTCGTCACACTCACACAGACACATTTCACACACCTCATACCACACAGGCACAAGATAGCACACAGACACATTTCACACACCTCATACCACACAGGCACAAGATAGCACACAGACACATTTCACACACCTCATACCACACAGGCACAAGATAGCAAACGACTGGAGAAAGCCTGATTTAATCCACTGTGTGTTTGGGAGTGTGCGGACCCCTTCGCATGAGGGAATATTTGTGTGCGAGTATTAGGATAGTCTGAGTGTGCAGACATCTGCAGCTGTTGTACATTGTAGACATTTGATGCTAGTGTGTTAGAAAGAAAGAAAGGAAAGAAAGAAAGAAAGAAAGAAAGAAAGAAAGAAAGAAAGAAAGAAAGAAAGAAAGAAAGAAAGAAAGAAAGAAAGAAAGAAAGAAAGAAAGAAAGAAAGAAAGAAAGAAAGAACAGAAGGACTAGTGCAGTCATTGGTTGGAGGTCATTCACATGGAGAAGTGGGTTATGGGGTCACCCTCTCCTCTCCTCTGCTTTCTGTCTCCACACACACACACACACACACACACCCTTCCACCCCCACGGCTAAATATACACCTGATAATCAGCAGGCCTGGCCCAGCCCCATCACACACACACACAATACTGCAGGGCCTGGCCCACATAGCACCATGGAGTACACACACACACACACACACACACACACTACACATATACACACACACACACACACACTCTCTACATTTTTTCTCTTTAGACTTTGTCCCCATATATATATATATATATATATATATATATATATATATATATATATATATATATATATAAACACTTTCCTTGTACAAGTGAAAACAGATTGCCCCTCACGTGAACTCACATCAACACATACACACACACAGTAACACACAGAACTCTCTTCCCAGGAACATAATGTGGCCATACCAAAGTCCACCTTGAACTCACATCAACACATACACACACACACAGTAACACACAGAACTCTCTTCCCAGGAGCATAATGTGGCCATACCAAAGTCCACCTTGTATTCATTTCTCTATTCAGCGCCAAAGCTTTGATCTATTATCTAGGCTAGTATTGTCACAACACACACACGCACACACATACACACACAACCTCCAGCTGAACACAAATGCACACAAGACATATTGTCTGTGCCGGATGCTTCCTGGGTGGACAGTGAGTGGCTACAGAATGGTCATGCTCAGAGAGGGGCAACAGCACCCATCAGCGTCTGACATGACCTTTGACCTACCTGTGTCATATGGGTGTAATCCCCAACAGTGAACAGTGTAGTGTGATAGAGACGTGACTATAGCAGTATGTGTGTGTGTGTGTGTGTGTGTGTGTGTGGGGGTTGTCGGGGTGGCATTCCCATGCTGAACAGTTGTGCAGACACTCCGTGGGAAGTGAGGAAAGTGTGGGAATGAAGAGAGAGAGAGAGTGTGTGAGTGTGTGAACAGGTGATGGGGTCAGCCAGGTGACAGATGCACCACACAAGGAAATCAGCGCAGGTCAGAGATCAACAATGCTGGACACCAAGTCAACACACACACACACACACACACACCTGTTCTCATAAAGGCCAAAGTCCAGCCCACACTAATAGCCCTCAGACAGCACACTGCCCCACAGTCTAGCCAGTCCAGTTGAAGGATACAGTTGACTCCGCACAGAGGAAGTGTTAGGAGTCATTAGTGGGGCACAATGCATTTACGTCTATTTTACTTAGGAGATGCACAGTCAGTCACTCAGTCAGTCTGTGTTTTTATTCAAAGGGGCCTCCACCACTTTCAGTATGTGCCTATAACAGGGTGTGTGTTCCAACGAACCCAGACAGCAGATTATTACAGCATCCTGTTCCAGGATGTGGTTCTGGTTTTGGTCCCAAATGGGATCAGGATCAAGTCCATTGTTAAAGATAATTTACCAAGCCCATGTTCAGTCCCATCATATGACTTTAGAGAGAGTAATGGGTTCAGTGTGCTAGAGTGGACATGTCTTGTGAGGCGTAACACAGGCACATGACTCACTGGCCACAGTGACAGGAAAGACGGACGGGCCTCTGGTCATACCAGCATAGCCAGCCTCTTCGCCTTGAGTGGCATTGGGTACAGTTCACATCCATCTGGTAGACTGCAATAGCGCACAGTACATGGATGCAGTACTACAGTGTTGTGTAGAAGCCTCTTTTGGTCCTCATTCCTTCACAGGGCAGTTACTGATTCACTAATGATCATAATCTCATAAAATTGATCCAGGATTGAGATTTCTATTCAAGCTGGGATCTGTGAAACGTCTTGAGAGGTGTGCGGTTATACGCTATAGAAATTAAATTGCATTCAAGTCTTGAGAGGTGTGCGGTCATACACTATAGAAATGAAATCGCATTCAAGTCTTGAGAGGTGTGCGGTTATACGCTATAGAAATGAAATCGCATTCACGTCTTGAGAGGTGTGCGGTTATACGCTATAGAAATGAAATCGCATTCAAGTCTTGAGAGGTGTGCGGTTATACGATATAGAAATGAAATTGCATTCAACTGATTTTGATTTAAAAAAATTCACTTGCCATAAGGGCAGCATCGGATGGCGGTTAGCGTGTGTCCAGGTATAGCGTGTCCAGCGCGGTTAGCGTGTGTCCAGCTGATTGTGTCCAGCGTGTGTCAAGCGTGTTAAGCGTGTGTCCCGTGTTAAGCGTGTGTCAAGCGTGTTATGTGTGTTAAGCGTGTGTCAAGCCGTGTCCAGCATGTTGGCGATGTAACCAGCGTGTTAGCGTGTGTCAGCGTGTGTCCGGCGTGTTAGCGTGTGTCCGGCGTGTTAGCGCGTGTCCGGCGTGTTAGCGTGTGTCCAGCGTGTTAAGCGTGTGTCAGCGTGTGTCCAGCGTGTGTCAGCGTGTGTCCAGCGTGTTAGCGTGTGTCCGGCGTGTGTCCGGCGTGTTAAGCGTGTGTCCGGCGTGTTAGCGTGTGTCAGCGTGTGTCCAGCGTGTGTCCAGCGTGTTAAGCGTGTGTCCAGCGTGGTGTCCAGCGTGTGTCAGCGTGTTAGCGTGTCCAGCGTGTTAGCGTGTGTCCGGCGTGTTAAGCGTGTGTCCGGCGTGTGTCCGGCGTGTGTCCGGCGTGTGTCCGGCGTGTTAGCGTGTCCAGCGTGTTAGCGTGTGTCCAGCGTGTTAGCGTGTGTCAGCGTGTGTCCAGCGTGTGTCAGCGTGTTAGCGTGTGTCCGGCGTGTTAGCGTGTGTCCAGCGTGTGTCCAGCGTGTGTCCAGCGTGTGTCCAGCGTGTGTCCAGCGTGTGTCCAGCGTGTGTCCAGCGTGTTGGCGTGTGTCCAGCGTGTTAGCGTGTGTCGGCGTGTTAGCGTGTGTCCGGCGTGTGTCCGGCGTGTGTCCGGCGTGTTAGCGTGTGTCAGCGTGTGTCCGGCGTGTTAGCGTGTGTCAGCGTGTTAGCGTGTCCAGCGTGTTAGCGTGTGTCCAGCGTGTTAGCGTGTGTCGGCGTGTGTCCGGCGTGTGTCCGGCGTGTTGGCGTGTGTCCAGCGTGTTGGCGTGTGTCCAGCGTGTTAGCGTGTGTCCGGCGTGTTAGCGTGTGTCCAGCGTGTTGGCGTGTGTCCAGCGTGTTAGCGTGTGTCGGCGTGTTAGCGTGTGTCCGGCGTGTTGGCGTGTGTCCAGCGTGTTAAGCGTGTGTCCAGCGTGTGTCAGCGTGTTAGCGTGTCCAGCGTGTTAAGCGTGTGTCCAGCGTGTGTCCAGCGTGTGTCAGCGTGTGTCCAGCGTGTGTCCAGCGTGTTAAGCGATGTGTCCAGCGTGTTAAGCGTGTGTCGGCGTGTTAGCGTGTGTCAGCGATGTTAAGCATTAATCCCGGCGTGTTAAGCGTGTCAAGCGTGTTAAGCGTGTGTCCAGCGTGTGTCAGCGTGTGTCCAGCGTGTCCAGCGTAGCGTGTCCGGCGATGTGTCGATGTTAAGCGTGTTGTCAAAGCAGTGTTAAGCGATGGTAATCGTGTTAGCGATGTGTCCGATGTTGGCGTGTGTCCGGCCGTTAGCGTGATAGCGTGTCGGCGTGTTGTGTCCAGCATGTTAAGCGTGTCAAGCGTGTCGGCGTGTGTCCGGCGTGTTATTGTCCGGCGTGTTGTGTCGGCGTGTTAGCATGTGTCCAACGTGTGTCCAGCGTGTTAAGCGTGTGTCATGTCAAAGCGTGTGTCCAGCGTGTGTCGTGTGTCAGCGTGTGTCATTGTCCAGCGTGTGTCCAGCGTGGTGGCGTGTGTCCAGCGTGTCCGGCGTGTTAGCGTGTGTCCGGCGTGTTAGCGTGTGTCCAGCGTGTTAGCGTGTGTCCAGCGTGTGTGGGCGTGGGCGCCGCTGCTAGCTGGGGCTATAGCTGGCCTCTCTGCTCTGGTGAGTGGAGAGCAGAGGGTCAGCCCGGAGCCTGTGGTTCGCGAGTCGAGTGCCCACTGGCTGGCCTGCCGGATGGGGCTGGGGGTGGGGGAGGGTGTGGAGGAGCAGAGTCTGGCCAGGGACAGATGGCCCTCTGTGGGGGACGAGGAGAGGGAGAGGGAGGAGGGGGGATGTTGTTGGAAGGGGTGTGTGAAAAGGCTTCCAGGGACCACGCCTTGTCACGACTCGCGTGCACACTCTTAAAAACACACACACACACACACACACACACACACACACAGGAAGCTGATATTAAAATGCTTCCCTCATTTTATGTCAGCACACACACAGTGCTGTCACACACAGTGCTGGATGGGAGCCCAGTATTTATAGTAAATATGAGAGGCATGCAGGCTGGAGTAGAAATGGCTGACTAACTGAGAAGCACCTGTTCTGTCTTTGTTAGTGTGTGTGTGTGTGTGTGTGTGTGTGTGTGTGTGTGTGTGTGTGTGTGTAACAAAGATTCACAGAAACACACACACTCAAAAAACACACACACAAGCATACAAATAGACTTTCTCTTTCACA
Source organism: Alosa alosa (assembly GCF_017589495.1). NCBI lineage: Eukaryota > Metazoa > Chordata > Actinopteri > Clupeiformes > Clupeidae > Alosa > Alosa alosa. The sequence continues at coordinate 37,397,743 of NC_063191.1, read as the reverse complement.
GAGACACACACACACACACTTTCTCCCACACTTTAGGACACAACCCCACAGCATTCAGACATTCAGACACCTCAGTCCAACTTCTCCTCTCCACACTGCAGTCCAGAGGAAAGCCACCACAGACAAGGGACCAGACACACCCAGGAAATGGACAAGGACAAAAGAGAGCCAGAGACAGGGGACCAGAGACCAGAGACGGGGACACATAGTGCACCCAGGGACAGAGAGCAGACATGGGGCCAGGGACAGAGCAGACATGGGGCCAGGGACAGAGAGCAGACATGGGGCCAGGGACAGAGAGCAGACATGAGGCCAGGGACAGAGAGCAGACATGGGGCCAGGCAGAGCGAGAAGTTAAGCTCAGTGCGCATGGGCTCGGAGAGGCACAGCAGGGAGATGGATGATCTGATGAAGAGCTTTAAATCATCCCCCAGCTCCTGATAAACACACACACACAGCTAATGATGATCTGATGACCAGGGGCAAAAGGGAGCTGATTAGTGTGTGTGTCTGTGTGTCTGTGTGTGTCTGTGTGTGTGTGTGTGTGTGTGTGTGTGTGTGTGTGTGTGTGTGTGTGCGTGCGCATTTTGGTGTATTTGTGTATAAGCATATGAAAGTGTTTAGCAACCTAAGTCTGTGTATATGTTTATGTGTGTGTGTGTGTGTGTGTGTGTGTACTGACTGACACAGATGGACTGGCTCCCAGACAGCAACTCACTTCATCATCGCGCCAGCTTTTCCCCAGAACAAAGGGAAAGAGAGAGAGAGAGAGAGTGAAAAAGGGAGAGAGAAAGGAGAGAAAAGAGATGACTAATGTCCAAACTATTAAACCCACTCAAGCAATCCGACTCCACTAATTAATGATGGGGGAGGACCAATTAAAGGGGAGTCGTTAGCGTCGCTAATGGAGACGAGATGGAGACAGGAGCACGACGACTCCTCACACTTCAGCCACTTCAGCTGCAGGTAAAAACGGAGGAGGAGGTCGTCATGGAAATTACGACTTTAATGAGCTAATTGATCGAGTTTAAAGAAACATGTTGGCCACACATGGTGAATTTACAATCCAGAGCCCAACCACACTCTTTATGTAGTTCAATCACAACTCAATGGATTTAGGTACATTATAATGAACATGAAAGAATTCAGTGGTGAGTTTTATATTGCGAGGCTACACACCAGGCAGGGATATTATTTCAAATAAAACAACCAACAGCATGAAACTCAGCAGTGAATTTAACAACAGCAAGCCATTCCCTACCAGGTTCATTACTTTCATAAAAATACAATGACCACCAGCTCACCACTCACTGGCCAGTTCAATAACAGAAAACCCGTGCTACCAGCAAATTACTTACATGGAAACACGACATCTTGACACTCAGCGGTGATTTGAAGAACAGCCACACACACTCACACACACACACTCACACTCACACTCACACTCACACTCACACACTCTACTGATGGCTCTCTGATGACTCACAACTTCTTGACACTCAGCGGTGATTCTAACACACACACACACACACACACACCCCCCGCCCACTCTGATGACTCACCGGTGAGGTTGGTGCGGGCGCTGTAGGAGCCGAGGAACTGTCCGTCGGTGTTGGGCGTGTAGCACTCGAACACGCCCTGGTCCTTGGCCTCCAGCTTGGTGATGTGCAGCAGCGCCGCGTCGGCACTCAGCCGCTCCACCCAGATCTCCTTGCTGTTGACGCGCTGTGCGAAGATGGCGTAGGCGTAGTTGGGCTGCCCCGTGCTCACGATGCGGATCTCGCGGTCGGGCACCGATGGCAGGTACATAGACCACTCAAAGTCCTGCTCCATGCCCTCCTTGTAGCCCGTCACGTTGCACCAGATGGTGGTGTGCGAGCCCTCCGTACGCACCAGCGGACCACCATCTGGACCACCCTGCACGGTCACCACACGCTTTGTCCACCCGGGGGTCAGCCCCGCTGGAGAGAGGGAGGGAGAGAGAGAGAGAGAGGGAGAGAGGAGAGAGAGAGAGAGAGGAGTTTAACATACAGTTACTGAATCAATCATCAGAGCATGGCTTCACTGCCCCATTGAAAGACATGATTCATGGCAATAATAGACATTTTCTTAGACCCACGTGTATTACAGCCAAAGATGAAGAGAGAGAGGGAGGGAGGGAGGAAGGGAGAGAGGGTGAGATAAAGAGATAGAATGATAGAGAGATAGAGGGTGAAAGATAGAGGTGTTTAGCTTTGGCCAAACAAATGTATGTCTTTTCAAACGAGTGATTTCAACAGCAAATGTAATCAGGTAAAGAGATGTAAAGAAAGATATGGACATATGCGATTGGCATTGAGAAAGATATGGACATATGCGATTGACGAAAGATATGGACATATGTAAAGATTGAGAAAGATATGGACATATGCGATTGAAAGTGAGATGAAAAGATAGACAGAGAGTTAGAGAGAGAGAGAGAGAAAAGAAGAGAGATGAATGGACAATCGACAGAGCTGGAGTGCACGAGTGGAAAAGTGAAGAGACCAGAGAAGAGAAAAAACAAACAGTTGTCGTGATGGAGGAAAAATCTAATTTAGAAAGACATCAACGTCGCACCTTCACCCTGGCCGCATCTCAAGCACCCCATGTGTGAGTCTCTCTCTCTGGTTTGACTGGGCTCATTCAGGCCTGCAGCCGGTGGGGAGAGATAGAGGTGGATGTGTGTGTGTGTGTGTGTGAGGGCTGTGGGTGCAGGCCTGTGGGGTGAATCTGCTTTGTTTGCAAGATGCCCATGAGCTGAAGAGCCCTGGCCATGCAGAAGCCCATTACGGGGTCATTACGGGGCTGGACGCATCCTCTCCACTCCTCTGCAAGCTCCACATGTGAGCACGCAGGGACAAAACACTTTCCACTAGCTGTGCATTACACACCGCCCCTGTGGTGAGTCAACTTTCCTGGAAAACGAAGAGGAACACACACACACACACACACACACAAACACACACACACACACACACACACACACACACGCACAGGCACAGGCACAGGCACAGGCACAGGCACAGGCACAGGCACACACACACACACAGGCACAGGCACTCACAAATAGGCCAGGTGTCTTGTCACTCGCTGTGAAACACTTGAATCACTGTGATTGATTTTTTGGGAAAGACAGGTGGCCTTGACAGACCCTTTATATTCAGCTCACTCTCACACACTCACACACACACACGCCCTTAATCCAGCAATTAGGAGTGAAAACACTACATCTCACACACTCACACCTACTCACACATAATACACGCCTTAATCCAGCAATTAGGGTGAAAACACTACATCTCACACACTCACACACACACACGCCCTTAATCCAGCAATTAGGAGTGAAAACACTACATCTCACACACTCACACACACACACACGCCCTTAATCCAGCAATTAGGAGTGAAAACACTACATCTCACACACACACACGCCCTTAATCCAGCAATTAGGAGTGAAAACACTACATCTCACACACTCACACACACACACGCCCTTAATCCAGCAATTAGGAGTGAAAACACTACATCTCACACACTCACACACACACACACGCCCTTAATCCAGCAATTAGGGTGGAAAACACTACATCTCACACACACACACACACACACACTCTTAATCCAGCAATTAGGAGGAAAACACTACATCTCACACACTCACACACACACCGCCCTTAATCCAGCAATTAGAGGAAAACACTACATCTCACACACTCACACACACAGCTCCTTAATCCAGCAATTAGGAGTGAAAACACTACATCTCACACACTCACACACACACACGCCCTTAATCCAGCAATTAGGAGTGAAAACACTACATCTCACACACACACACACACGCCCTTAATCCAGCAATTAGGAGTGAAAACACTACATCTCACACACTCACACACACACACGCCCTTAATCCAGCAATTAGGAGTGAAAACACTACATCTCACACACACACACACACACACACTCTTAATCCAGCAATGGGGAGGAAAACACTACATCTCACACACTCACACACACACACGCTTCTTAATCCAGCAATTAGATTGAAAACACTACATCTCACACACTCACACACACACACACGCCCTTAATCCAGCAATTAGGAGTGAAAACACTACATCTCACACACTCACACGCCCTTAATCCAGCAATTAGGAGTGAAAACACTACATCTCACACACTCACACACACACACTTTAATCCAGCAATTAGAGGAAAACACTACATCTCACATCACACACACACACGCCCTTAATCCAGCAATTGGGAGTGCAAACGGAAAACACTGACTTTGGATTAAACATCTCACACACTCACACACACCTATTAATCCAGCAATTAGGAGCAAATACTACATCTTGAAAACATTTTTACATCTCACACACACCTTCACACCCTTTCCACAGCAATTCAAGGGCCACACTCCCAACAAACTAAACTACATCTCACACACACACACACACTCTTTAATCCAGCAATTCAGGAGTGAAAACAACATCTCACACACTCACACACACACACACTTTAATCCAGCAATTGGGGTGAAACACTACATCTCACACACTCCCACACACCGTAGCAATCCAGCAATTGGGAGTGGAAAACACTACATCTCACACACTCACACACACAACACGCCCTTAATCCAGGGGGTGAAAACACTACATCTCACACACTCACACACACACACACACGCCCTTAATCCAGCAATTAGGGAGGAAAACACTACAAAACACACAACACGCCCTTAACACACTACATCTCACTCACACACACACACGCCCTTAATCCAGCAATTAGGAGGAAAACACTACATCTCACACACTCACACACGCACTTAATCCAGCAATTAGGAAAGTGAAAACACTACATCTCACACACTCACACTCACAATACTACACCTTAATCCAGCAATTAGGAGTGAAAACACTACATCTCACACACTCACACACGCCCCTTTAATCCAGCAATTAGAGAAACACTACATCTCACACACTCACACACACACGCCCTTAATCCAGCAATTAGGAGTGAAACAACATCTTGTATTTTCCTTTTCCATTTCCTCTCAACACTCTTAACACACTCTAAATACAAATCTTCAACAATTACGATACTTTCGCAATATATTTCAATACATACATTTTAATATACTTCTAATATTAATTTCAATACTTTAAATACTTTGACTTCACAATTTCTAACACTAAAACACATTTCCTTTCTCACTTTCAACACTCAATAACTAACACCCAACAATAATCTTCAACACATTAGGGTGAAAACACTACTTCATCTTGTATTTTCCTTCAATTCCATTCACACAATGATACTTTCACATCTCACACACTCCTACACTAACCACTTTAACACACAACACTCTTCACTAACATACTCCAAAACACACAACCTCTCAACACTTCTCAAACTTTAACACCTACTTCCCAACACACTCAACACACTCAATACCTCTTTAACACTCAACACTCTAAAACATTTCCAACACTCAACACTCAACACACTCATTTTAACACACTCATTTCAACACTTTCAACACTTCAACACTTCAACACACTCAACATTTGAACACTTCAACACACACAACACTCTCAACACACTCAACACTCTCAACACTCTCAACACACTCAACACTCTCAACACACTCAACACACTCAACACACACACTCAACACACTCACACACTCTCACACACTCTCACACACTCTCAACACACTCAACACACACAACACATTTCAAACTCTTTTCAACACACAACACACTCAACACTTTCAACATTCAAATACTCAACACACTTCAACACTCAACACACACAACACACTCAACACACATAAACACTCAACAATACTTCAACACTTCAACATACTTCAACACACAACACTTCTCAACACAAACTCATTAATTTCAACACATACTCAACACACACAACACTCTCAACACACAACACTCAACTTCAATATATACCTCAACATTAACTCAACACTCTCAACACTCTCAACACTCTCAACACTCTCAACACTCTCAACACTTTCAAAACACTTCAACACACTTCAAACTAACACTCAACACAATTTCAACACCTCACACACTCAACACACACTCATTTTCAACAACACACTCAACACTCAAACACACTCTCACACACTTCTAAACACACTCTCACTCACACTCTCAATTTCAACACTCACACTCTCAACACTCTCAACACACTCAACTGAGGGGAACTGATGCATGTTCTATACCCCCCTTCTGTATGATACCCCTCCATGGATGAAAAGTGGCAGGAGCATCCAGCAGAGCAAATGGTGCCGTTATGAGGAACAGGAACGCCGGCTGAGATTGAACAGGTTGACTTAAATCGTGGAAAAACACAATGTCATAAAAATGCTTGTTGCTGAAAGTGCAAGGCTGGCCCATCTGGAGGTGTGTGTGTGTGTGTGTGCGCATGTAAGGGCATATATTGGGTAGGCAGGGGTGGGGGTCTAGTGAGTGAGTGGGTATGTGTGTATGTATACTGCACGTATGATCTCAGATTGAATTTCATCTACGGAAAGTTTGAGCAAACGAACCACCTCACGGCGCTGCAATTCCAACATGCAGGAGGTATTGAGGCACTATCTCTCCTGTCTCTCTCTCACACACACACACACACGGCCTGAACTTATCAGAGTCCCTGTGGGGCAGAGCTGCCACTCAAAGCAGCACTTTTATGGTAAAAAATGGAGAGAGGGAGGGAGAGAGAGAGGGAGGGAGAGAGAGAGAGAGATGGACATGTGGATACTGGGAGCGGTCATCATGTCCATCTGAGGGAGGAGGGAGAGGTGATCCAGATGGGACAAGGTCAGATGAGAGAAGAGGAGCAGGTTCCTCTCTCCTCAAAACGACCCACTCACTGTGTACATCACCTCGCCCGGTCTCAGTCTCACTCTCTCACACACACAAATATACACACAGCGTGTGATGGCGTGTGTGTGTGCATCAATATATGAGGATGTGAATGTCTGACTGTGTGTGACTGTCTGACTGTGTGTGTGTTAGTGTTTCTGCATACGGTTTCTCTATTTCCAAATGGCAAACGTGCACTGAAAATCTCCACGTTTTCCTATATCCTGTCCTCTCACCTCAACTTTGTGTGTTAGTGTGTGTGTGTGTTAGTGTGTGTGAGTGTGTGTGGCGGACACTGTGAAGCTCGCGCACACACACACACACACACACACACACACACACACACACGTAGCACCTGCTGCAGAGGCCTCATGTCATGCTCCATACACACACCCTGACAGCTCATCTTAGGCTAACACGTCCCTACCAAAGTAAATAATAACAAAAAGCCATGGGATATGCCGAAGGCACAGAGCTTGTCCAGAGGGCAAAGCCATTATACCTGTGTCAGGCAAAAACACCACTCAACACAAACACACACGCACACACACAATTCCCATTGCTGTCACAGCAGTTGGGTACTTTATTTTTTTCTGCTCCATTCTCCAGGGTTCTGCGTTGAGAGCCTTGCTACATTGTATTATAAATTGTGGGAATGTGCACTGGCGTGACATAGAAAGTCAATGTTAGCATGAAAACCACCTGAGACCACTGAGGGAGCTGATGGTGTGTGTGTGTGTGTGTGTGTGTGCACCTGTGGCCAAGGTAACAGAGCTTCAAGATCTAGCAAACACAAAACTATTATTTTGTGCTCTCAAAAGCAACAACAACATTATAAGCCAATATCATCCTTGGGGCTTTGTGTGGTTTTTTTTCTCCGACTTGGGAGTAAAATTAGTAAACAAGTGCATTTTTTCTGAACAAAGAACAACAGATACAAGGTGAATAGAGAACTGTCTTTTCATCATATATTTGTTTCATCTTGTCGTTAATAATATTGTTGTAGATCTTGAGGCATCTATTTCAGATGATAGAGACAGCGGCACTGAATCAAACATGACATGCTCGCGCAAGTCAAACTCACTGCTATGAGTGCTTTGAGTAGCAGCCTACTCATAATGACTAAATTAAATTGTTACTGATGAACCATATGGCCTCAAAGGACGCAGAATGCAAAACTCCCACGGTGGCATTTAAAGGGGCTCTGTAAACAAGCATGACAAATCTATCAATCAATCGATGAGTCATCAGAACAATCTGTCGCGTCGACCCACAGACCGACCAATCAAACACGAGGGTGGCGATGTTCATCATCGCCTTTGTCTCGGAAGATGAGTGGGAAGAGTTCTGTCCATGCGGGTCCACATCATAGCCCCCTTTCTGGGCGCTTCTAGCAGTCCAGTCCGCACTCTGAGAGCAGTGACCTGTGTCTGGAGTCCAGCATCCGGGGGGTGTTTGGACTGCCATTACAGAGGCCTGGCCCCTTGGCTACAGGGCATGATCATTGTGCTTTGCCTATGGGTAGGTTCAAGGCTGGATGTGGTGGCAGCTGCCTTCATATACAGCTAGCTCAGAGCCTGTTCCTAGACTGGAACAGATCTCATCTGAATCCTGCTCATAACTACCCGAATCGGGGCCAGCTTTGGTTCAGTGTCCCCGGCAAGATCAGGGGCCAGCCAAAGCCATAGCTGTCATTTCTGGAGCACTCTTACGCGTGAGAGTGTTTGTTTTTTTTTGCAGAGGGCCATTGGAGAGTCCCCCGCCTCGCTGAGGGCATTAAATATGGATCACACGCTAAATACTGAGTGTTTACAGCCTAACGCCACAAAGTGTCTGCTGGTTTTGGCTTTGTGCAATTCTCCACATTCCCCAGAGAATGTGCCGTCCTCTTAAGTTGCGTGTGTGTATATTGTGTGTGTGTGTGTGTGTGTGTGTGTGTGTGAGTGTGTGTGTGTGAGTGAGTGAGCGAGTTTGAGAAGGAGGTTTTTATATCCTACATTTTGTCCCCATCTTTAAAAAAGAGCACCAAATAGTTTCTAATCGCTACAGGCAAAGAACCAAGTCCGGTTTGGACCAGACTGCTTTTTGAATGGCTCTGGTCCAGAGTCGGTACCATTGACTCAGAGACTTTACTTAATCACAGTCTTTTAAAGCAGGTCATGATGATATGAGGCTCATGTATATATTTGAACATGGTGAGTCTTGTCTGCAGTCTGTGCAGGTGCAGGCCAGAGTTTTGTACAGAAGATCAGTCGTGTGGACTTCAGGAACTGACAGGCGTGTAGCCAACATTCCCCCAACACGTGTTAACACCCCCCACTGCAGCTTCCATTTCTCCTCAGGGCCTCCTGCACACTGGCACTCATTCCTCACACACACTACTGACCACAGAAGCTTTTCTGCCACTTCATCAGTCACCTGTATATGAGACCCCCTTCTCATATACACACACACACAAACACACACTCTCAGAGGTAATCAAGGTTGTGTGCACTGTCTAGCACACACACACACCACACACACACCACACACACACCACCCACACACCACACACACACACACTGCAGAAGGTGTGAGCTCCATCTACTCAGCCAAGCACAGAGAACCTACTGCAGTGCTGCTGCTGCAGAGAGGAAGGGAGAGTGAGAGAGAAGGAGGGAGAGAGAGATAGAGAGAGCGAGAAGAAAGGAGGGAGAGAGAGAGAGAAAAGGAAGGAGGGAGAGAGAGAGGGAAGAAAGGAGGGAGGGGGAGAGGGATACAATGAAAATGGTGAGCCACAGAGATGGGGGATACAATGAAAGAGTGGGAGAGGAAGGCAAAGAGTTAGTGGAAAGAGAGAGATGGATAGAGAGAGAGCAATAGAGGAGAGGAGAGTTCAGGGGCAGAGAGCAGAGAGAGAGAGAGAGAGAGAGAGAGAGAGAGAGAGAGAGAGAGAGAGCAATAAAGAGCGCGGGACAGAATAACACACAGGGAGACAGACAAGTAGGTGAGGAGGAGAGGAGGGAGGAGAATGGAATGGACAGAATAACACAGGGAGAGACAGAAGAATGATGGGAGAGAATGCAAAAGAGAGAGAGAGACAGATGATGAGAAGGAGGCAGAGGGGGGGAGGATGAGAGAGCAGAGGGAGAAGTGTCGGAAGTGTGTGTGTGTGTGTGTGTGTGTGTGTGTGTGTGTGAGAGAGAGAGTGAGTATTTGTGTGCGTGTATGTATGTAATATTTAATCCTAGGTCAGCAGAAAGACAAGGCTATGCTGCCTTAAACAGCACTAAGGAATATCACTACATCAGGCCGAGGCAAACTGGTCCTGGCGGAGCTGTTTGTTTTGCTTTAACTGCACTACGTGTTGTCCGTCCCAAGTGTTAACCAGGCCCAGCACTCCCACGTGTGTGTGTGTGTGTGTGTGTGTGTGTGTGTGTGTGTGTGTGTGTGTGTCTTTCCATCGTTACTCTACATAGCACTGCTATCATGACAATAGCTGTAAATTATAGATATTACCGATGGCTTAAGTATAAACAAAGGTGTGTGTGTGTCTGCAGACAATATCAACACACAAAAATATATAACACATCACAGCTCCTCTCTCTCACCATTAGTCTAGACAGCACCAATCCACTCTCCTGCTTACCACCATGTCCACACACACCGCACTTGCACAGCAGCCATGACCGCTCTCATCTGTCTGTGTGTGTGTGTGTGTGTGTGTGTCCCAATAGTGCTTATAGAACAATCTGAGAATCCACAGTACCTTTTGTGGTGCCCTAGCACACAAATTCACACAAGAACGCCATGAATTCCCCTTTGTGTTTGTGTGAGTGTGTGTGTGCAATAGGTGGCAAGTCTCTCTCTCACACACTCACACGCATGCACACACACACACAGACCAATAAAACAAGAGTAGCACACAATCACCCATACACACAGACCAATAACACAGGAGGCACCCAATCACACACACACACAGAAAACAACAGACATGC
>NC_063191.1:37374334-37381834 GCF_017589495.1 Alosa alosa | reverse complement strand
TGTGTGTGTGTGTGTGTGTGTGTGTGTGTGTGTGTGTGTGTACATATATAGCTATGGCTCCTGGGTCCTAACTTCATCAGGTGCTGGGGTGATTTTCATTGAGGTTGTTTGTCAAGCTCAACGGTTGTTGCCGTGGATATAGTCCGAGTCCATAAATTCATTTGAAGCCAAGACAAGATTTGTTTTTATGTCTCTGGCAAAATCCACTCATATAGGGAAGTTTGAAGTCGGAGATTTAACACCTCCTTTAACCTTTAAGGGTCTACAGGGCTACGAGGTCCAGCAGAGAGGGCTTCCAACAGCCCATGTGCAAATAGCGTGGACGGGTGAAGTGGACTGGGCTTTAAATTACAGTCAGATGGCGGCGTCTGGACATCTGATAATGCAGACCAGAGAAAATGCAGTACAGATGTATGTTAGACAGACCCCAGATTTACAGCACGGGCATCAATCTCCCCCTCTCTCTCCCCCTCTCCCTCCCCCTCCCTCTCTGTCTCTCTCTCTCTCTCTCTCTATCTCTCTGTGTGTATGTGTGTGTGTGTGCGCGCATATGCGTGCGTGTGTGTGTGTTTGGGAGAGAGAGAGAGAGAGAGAGTTAGTTCCAGTGCTCCTGGCTGTGGCTGTAAAAGCAAGATGACATAGAGGACTGCAGCGCTCTGTCTGGACATGCTCCCCTCATAAACCCGTCAACACTAAAGCGCACTGCAAAACATATCCCCTACATACACGCTAAAGCGCACTGCAAAACATACATGTCCCCTACATGCACGCTAAAGCGCACTGCAAAACATACATGTCCCCCCTACATGCATTGCAAAACAATGAGTTATCCCTATACTGCAAAAACATACATATCCCCTACATACACGCTAAAGCGCACTGCAAAACATACATGTCCCCTACATACACGCTAAAGCGCACTGCAAAACATACATATCCCCTACATGCACGCTAAAGTGCACTGCAAAACATACATATCCCCTACATACACGCAGAGACAGAGAGAGACAGAGACAGAGAGATGGAAAAGGTGGAAGAGAGACAGAGAGAGAGAGAAAGACAGACTTTGACTTTTAAGGTTCCTTTATTGACAGTCAAAAAAGGAAACCAGGTAACATTAAAACCAACCCATAATAAAACCTCCCTCCACCCCCCACCCCCACCATCCCCAAACTCACGTCCACAAAATATTCAAAAACAAATTACCACAAAAAAAGGAAAACAAAAGAAAAAACAAAAGAAAACAAATCAACCAGACAGACCAACCAGCCAGCCTATCATAATCAACCAGACAGACCAGCCAGCCTATCATAATCAACCAGACAGACCAACCAGCCTATCATAATCAACCAGACAGACCAACCAGCCTATCATAAGACAGACCAGCCAACCAGACAGACCAAAGCCAGCCTATCATAATCAGACAGACAACCAGCCAGCCTTATCATAATCAACCAGACAGACCAGCCAGCCTATCATAATCCAGACAGACAGACCAGCCAGCCTATAATCAACCAGACAGACCAACCAGCCAGCCTATCATAATCAACCAGACAGACCAACCAGCCAGCCTATCATAATCAACCAGACAGACCAGCCAGCCTATCATAATCAACCAGACAGACCAACCAGCCAGCCTATCATAATCAACCAGACAGACCAACCAGCCAGCCTATCATAATCAACCAGACAGACCAACCAGCCTATCATAATCAACCAGACAGACCAACCAGCCAGCCTATCATAATCAACCAGACAGACCGACCAACCAGCCTATCATAATCAACCAGACAGACCAACCAGCCAGCCTATCATAATCAACAGACAGACAGATCCAACCAGCCAGCCAGCCTATCATAATCAACCAGACAGACCAGACCACAGACCAACCAGACAGCCTACCATATCATAATCAACCAGACAGACCAACCAGCCTATCATAATCAACCAGACAGACCAGCCAGCCTATCATAATCAACCAGACAGACCAACCAGCCTATCATAATCAACCAGACAGACCAACCAGCCTATCATAATCAACCAGACAGACCAGCCAGCCTATCATAATCAACCAGACAGACCAACCAGCCTATCATAATCAACCAGACAGACCAACCAGCCTATCATAATCAACCAGACAGACCAGCCAGCCTATCATAATCAACCAGACAGACCAACCAGCCTATCATAATCAACCAGACAGACCAGCCAGCCTATCATAATCAACCAGACAGACAGACCAACCAGCCTATCATAATCAACCAGACAGACCAGCCAGCCTATCATAATCAACCAGACAGACAGACCAACCAGCCTATCATAATCAACCAGACAGACCAGCCAGCCTATCATAATCAACCAGACAGACAGACCAACCTAGCTGTCAGTCACCCATTATACGGCTCAAAACTTGAACAGCAATTCCCCTCCTTCATCCAGTGCACAAATACAACCCTCAACCCCCCCATGTTCCATTAAAAGTCTCAAGGTCACCATTAGCTGATAGTATTTTGTACTCAATCCTCAGCCTTGTGGCTAAGGATAGTTTTAACAAGGGCACCGCTCCTGTTAAGCCTGTCCCTCCACCCTGTCTGGACAGCCACACAGCCATCTTAGCCTGTCCGAAAAGAAAATTCAGAAGAACCACATGAGCCTTCCTAGCCACAGAGTATTTGGGACCAAAAAATAAACAAACCCCACAAAACTCCCCCAATCTCCCCACACCACTTTCCTTCACTAAATCAAACAACCCCTCAGCCTAGAGCATTCTACAAACAAATGTGGCAAAGTTTCATTCTCCCCACAGAAAACGACCCTTCCCCTACCCCTGGCTCTAAGTGTGCTCTTGTGTCTGTTCAGAGCTATTGCACCATGTACAACTCTCCACTGAGATCACCCGTTTTTTGAATGGGACACTTGTACATAGACCAACTGCCTCGAAAAGAACCCGCCCCAAACAAAACCCCACCTCGACTCCCTCACACCAGAGAGGCCCTGAAGATTCCTGACTTTCACACAGATGTGATAGAGTGCCTTCTTGCTTGCATTCTCAAAAAACTCCAGCTGAGAGAAAGAGAGAGAGAGAGAGAGAGAGAGAGAGAGAGAGAGAGAGAGAGAGAGAGAGAGAGAGAAAAAGAGGAGAGTAAAAGGAAGGAGAGAGCATAAGACAAGAAAGATGGGGAGAGAAAGAGGGCTGAGATCCACTGCTGTCCTCACACTCCCTCCTGCTCCCTCATCCTACACACACTCCCTCCTGCTCTGCATCCTACACACACTCCCTCCTGCTCTCTCATCCTACACACACTCCCTCCTGCTCCCTCATCCTACACACACTCCCTCCTGCTCCGCTCTCATCCTACACACACTCCCTCCTGCTCTCTCATCCTACACACACTCCCTCCTGCTCCCTCATCCTACACACACACTCCCTCCTGCTCTCTCATCCTACACACACTCCCTCCTGCTCTCTCATCCTACACACACTCCCTCCTGCTCTGCATCCTACACACACTCCCTCCTGCTCTGCATCCTACACACACTCCCTCCTGCTACACACACTCCCTCCTGCTCTCTCATCCTATCCTACACACACTCTCCTGCTCTGCATCCTGCCACACACTCCCTCCTGCTCTCTCATCCTACACACACTCCCTCCTGCTCTGCATCCTACACACACTCCCTCCTGCTCTGCATCCTACACACACACTCCCTCCTGCTACACACACTCCCTCCTGCTCTGCATCCTACACACACTCCCTCCTGCTACACACACTCCCTCCTGCTACACACACTCCCTCCTGCTCTGCATCCTACACACACTCCCTCCTGCTACACACACTCCCTCCTGCTCTGCATCCTACACACACTCCCTCCTGCTACACACACTTCCTCCTGCTACACACACTCCCTCCTGCCCTCCCTCCACCACTCTCTCTCACTCTCTCTCTTCACTTCTTCCTCATCTCTTCCTCCTCCTTCCATCCCTCTTCATCTTCCTCTCTTCCCTCATCCCATCGCTCTCTCGCTCTTCCTCAACGCCCCTCCCCCTCTCCCTTGCTCTTCTTCTCCACCTCCTCAACTCTTCATCTGTCTCTCCCTCTCTCTTGTTCTCTCTCTTTCCTTTCCCTTCACATCCCCTTCTATTTATGTTTCTCCATCCCTCTCCCTCTCTATCCATCTCTCCATCTCCCTCACTCCTTTTGTCCGTGGCCACATACAAGAGCGTTCCTGTGGCTGCCCTTTGTGGTTTCCCAGAGTGAGCTCCAGCCAGGCTCCAGCCAGCAGGGACACCTCCCAGCCCTCTGCCCAGGATCCAGCCTGCTCCGCCTGGCCAACAATGAGTGGATCCATCCCTCCCGTCCAGCGGAGCAGTAACAACAGGCTCAGAGCTGCAGTGGAGCTCTTCTCCCCTCAGTAACAGGCTTTAACCCCTAACACTCCTCCATCGTGCTCAGCTCATCTCTCTCTCTCTCTCCAACTCTGGCCAAAGTACATGTGCATACAATTGCACACAATATGCTTTACTACTCTTGCTACATACACACACATAGATGATTTCTTAATGCATATACACCCATACACACATTGAGTAATAAGTTCACACAACCAGTCCCTAACCTACCGACACCCTGTCCAGATGGACTCTCACCTTAGAAAAGAAAACTACCTAAAAGTTAGTCAACAATGTTTAACCTAACTCTACTGCCACATAGACACACACACAGAAACACACACACACACAAACGAGATATGAGCAACCTTCTTAACATGACCTTCTGCAAGCTGCTACCTTTCACAGACAAGGCACAAGCACGGCAACATTTCTGCTTAAGACTGCATTAAAAAATATGCAAACATGTGCACACGATAGCTGTGGAAGCACAGGACTCCAGCTGTGTTGCCATGAGAACAGGAGCTCAAAGCACCATTAGCCTCCATGTAAAAGATAAGGAAACATCATAAAGGGATCATATACATGCTATAATTACACGGTATACATCAACATACATTCCCTTTCAGTCTCACTCTCTCTCCCAGTCAGTCAGACACACACTCAGTCACACACACACACACACACACACACACACAAACGCTACATGTTTCAAATGGATGGTTTAGCATGGAGTCACACACATCAACATACATAAGGAAGTGTGAGAGCGGATTATTCCAAGAGGAAGCCAGATAGGGGGCACAAAGCAGTAATCCAGTCAGAAACAGCCCAAGGTTCACAGCACCAATATGCAGTACACACAGTCATTAATAACTTACACCCTTATCCCCTTCCAAAACACCTCTGTAAAGGTATGACACAAACACACACACGCGCACACACACACACACACAAGCAAGAGAAAGAACCCGCACACAATGAAAACACCTTCACACACACACACACACACAAGCAAGAGAAAGAACCAGCACACAATGAAATATACGTGATCACACAAACACCTCCACACTAGACAGGGTTTCCCCATAGTGTGCTCCATTTCACTTGCACATGCGAGTAAAAAATGATGCCAAGTGAGTGCAAAAATATTTAGGGCGCACTGGTGCGAATGACTTAACCATGTCAATGTTTGTCTACAAAATACACCGCAACATCGAGAAGCATTACTGGTGCAGACCATAGAATCACGTCGCGAATGAAGCATAAAACTACACCTCCCATCAACGTTAGCAGTTTCGCGTTGTGACTCGCTAGTAGTCGCTTCTATCAAACCAAGAGTGCAGAAAAAGCGGAAAGTTAAACTAGCCAGCCAAGATGCAAAGATTGAAGAAATTAGTTCTTCTATCCACCGAATTCATTGGATATAGGAGGAACAGGATGAGATTCTTGAGAATGCAGTGAGAAGGAAAGGTAACCTAACATGCCTTTTTAAGCCCAGTTGACGTATTGGCTGCAATATGCAAAATATAGCTGTTGCGAACCGGGACAAAAGTGAAGGCCTCCCGTAATAATTACATTTTATTCAAAGGTAGAACGCTACTGACAACTCCAGGCTTCCACGCATGCTTGTTTGTTTACACCAAACACAAGCTGAAGTGCAAACGAAAGTAGGCCTAATCGTTTGCCTACTGCCCCATCAATGCAGATATTTTAAATAAAAAGTAAAAGTATAAAAAAATATATATATCCTTGATTAGCCTATGTTGGTTTTGTGGAAGAGAAAATGGACTGTTTTAGTAGTAGTATTGGCAGTATGCAGTCAGATAGGTCACCATGGGCATATTTTGGATTAGCTACAGATGGATTGACAAATACATAAATTAGCCTACATTTGGCAGGATACTTGATATACAGGCTAAAATGCAAAATATGCCAATGTATTATATTATTTTACATTAACAAAATGTAGGGGAAATAGAACAGACTGAAAATAAAGTAGGCACTGATCTTTAAAATCCTCTTTCCTGTAGCCTAAATGTTGTCAGTCATTTTTATTATTCGCAATTGGTGCACTGGCATGTTTAACTGTTAGCTGCAGTATAATGTTAGATTATGTGTGTTGGCACAGAACTGACTGTGCGCCCAAATCTTTGTCTGTGCTCCTAATTTTTAACTTGGGCGCACAAGTGCTCCTGGAAAAAAAATGTTAGTGTAGAGCCCTGCTAGAGATGCACTGATATGGAATTTTAGGCTGATAACGATAACCAATATTTATTGGTTTGTTGTGGCAAGCCACTGTGAAAAGTGATTTGGGGAAAGCATTTAATAAGCATCATTTTATTGCAGTAATTTTACCTACCACCAAATGATGGACAGAACTCATAATAGTCCTCAATAGTACAGCAGTCAACATAACAGTAGCCTAGCCCTACAGTATGTGGCTCCTTTAAGTGAACCTGACGTCAGTGAATTGGTGAGTGAGTGGCTAGAGAGTTTGAATTGCTTTTCATTTAGGACTAAACGCTCATAAACAGCCTCAGCTGGGAATAAGCTACAGTATAGCGACCAAATCAGAGTTTGTGAGGGAAACTTAGGTTTAGTTTCAACTGCGGGTAACTGAATAAAGCTGCAACTCCTCAGACTGTATCTTATGTCCGTCTACTCTGTTGCGCACAACCTGCTGCAGCAGAAATGAAAGGGGTTAGCCCCGAAGGTTTTAATAACTTATTATGATGACCTGTCTGGAACTGAAGCACGAATGGTTAGCATATTTCTAGGTAATAATACAAACCCAAGCTAAAGTAATGCAAATATAATACTAAAACACAACTTTGAACTAGGGCCTACTTATGTACTCAAAATTAATTAACGAGTTTGTTTATTTGTTTCCCCTGATCAGCGCGGTAAAGTGCAAACACACCAGCACAAGACGGCTCTAGATAGGGCTGAGCTCCGCTCTGGTAAGGTTAAATGGCGGATCATTCACGAGAGGATTTTGAGATGCACAGATTCCCCCAAATGAACGCATATCCACAGATTTTGTTAGAGTGGTGAAATACATTCACACCGCTGACATTATATTGAGGAAAAAGTATAGCCAACCAAGC